>NW_015151013.1:186027-198421 GCF_000732505.1 Cyprinodon variegatus | reverse complement strand
TAGATAGATAGATAGATAGATAGATAGATAGATAGATAGATAGATAGATAGATGTTTATATTACATATATTATATAAATATAAATAATAAGAGTATTACCCTGAATATCTTTTAGTTCCAAGTTGAAATGTAAAGTGAGGCACAAATGGGATTGCATGTTAAAGGGCATGAAGAGCCATTAAGGTTAGATACATGCAGGCAAGTGTGAAATACATCCTAAAAATATGCAACACACTAGAGGATCACATAACACTGAGGCGTGGACATATATTTACACACTTAAATAGATAGACTAACAGAAATGTTCTTTGGTATGAGACACATTCATATTTCATTAAGACTGAATGTCTTTCCACTCTTCACATAACACAGCTGGTAAGAGGTGGGCAGTAGTCTCAACATATACTAAATTAACCTTGTTTTTCAGTGATATGGGCTCTTTACCCCAATTTTTAAACTGAATAAAATTTTATCTCTCACATGCATGGTAGAAATAAGTGAGACACCTTATATGAGCAAGATATTTGAAGACTCCTCCAAACTCATCATAAGTCCTTGGATTTATGAGAGTTCTGTCTCTAGTGATCTCAGGGCTTGGAATTCAGTTGATTTGCGGAACAAAAATAAAAGCGTCCAGGCAGGCTATTGTGGCTCAGCTGGAATTTAATCAGCCCTTGTGGAATCGAACAGATTTGCAGGAAATCAAAATAGAAATGGTAATGGAGCCTGTCAGGTTTGGATCCTTGAAGCTGCAGCGGTCAGGGGGAAGCCTTTAGAGAGAGGGCTAATCACTTTCAGATGAACTGACTCCGCTCCCAGTGAAAGAGGAGAATGCATGTTAGTGAGCAAGTATGTCCATCTGCGAAGATTTCATAGATATGACTATGATCAGAATGCTGTGATGAATTCTGCAAAATAACTGGAGAAATATGTTTTAAATTAAGCTTAGACACTTCATCAACCACTAAACTTACTCTAGAATAGCTGAAAAACAAGCATGACTGTGTGAAAGCGCATGCTGAAGCATTCTGGTTGCAAGTGACTGAGAAACTGTTCCTCCAAGGAAACATGGGTTGACATGATACAGTACATTTATTAGTTTTGCATGTAGGGGCAAAGACAGGTAAGGAGAAGCAATTACGATAAGACGTACTATTATTAAGTGTGGGGGGGGGGTGCCTGGAGTTCCAAGATGTTTTCCTTTTTTTTTTTTTTTTTTCTGCAAACAAAAGTTAGTTTTGTTCATATGGGACAATCACATAACCCCCAGGGTTGTCTCTCCCATGACAGATGACTTCAAAGCTTTAAACCTCTGGACATCCCCCCTTCTTATCTATATTCAGGAACAATCCTCAAACTTGCATATGCAGGATGCTCTTATAGATAGTCAGAGATTATAACGCCATAAAAACCTTCAAAATCCTCTTAATCCTGTCCTCTGGGGATAAGGCATAAACAGAGACTTCTTCAGTACTCTTCTTCATGCCATTTCACATACTAGTGTCTATTCGATGATTCAAAATGGATGAAGTTGGGCTGAATGTTTTGGCAGCATGTTTTACAAAATGTGCTTTTCAACTGCAGCAGTTGTTCTTGGCACGTACTTACTGTGAAACAGGTTTCCAGGTTTTTATTTGTTGCCCCACATTGACTCTACTGGAACTGGTTTTTCCGGATTATTTGAGGAGTTTCTGTGTCCTGAAGGCGGCGACCTGTTTGTTAGGGGCAGAGAACTATGGCAGGTGGATGAATGTTTGCCTCTCCTCTTGTTCCTGCAGCTTGTATGTTCTTATTCATTGAACTGAACACATTTCCCAACAGTTTCCACAAAGTGTCAGGTTACAGACTGTCTTTAAGCAAAGGTAATATTAAGAGCCAAAGCCAATGGAGCAGTCATTGACCCTGCAGCGTCAGTCTGGTATGCGTTCCTCAACTTAAATATTTTTCTCTTAAGAATGAGAGTCTGGAGCTGTTTAAAGACCACTTAATGCTAACAGGGCAATTTTAGCAGTGCACTTAATCACATAAGTATTGTTTTAAAGCCTGAAAAAAAAACATGATTCTGGGTTGTTATCCGTAGGCTTCAAGGACATGAACTTTAAAATGTCAAAGTGGAATATAACTACTATTATGTTCAGGAGATGCTTTTAATAAAGGCTGTGTTATTTCCACTTTGTAAAACTCCAGAGGTGTGTGACAAAAATATACTGTGATTTTTGTTTTTTCAACATAATTAAGAGAACAAAAAAGAAAACATGTCTGTACTTGCATAGACGGGCGTGTGGGTGTAGATGTCTAAGTTTGTGGAGTTTCTTTGCAAAGAGTCAAAAACTGAGACATTAGTTTTGGATGTGGGTGTTTTGGTTAGGAGTCAGAGAGACTAACCACTGTTGATATGTGATGTATATAAAATGTCTGTCTTACACACATTTATATACAATACTCCTCACAGTCTTGGTTCATTGCCAGAAACCAGTGCAATGTTGGTGTTAGTTACTAATGGGAAAAAGTGAAAGCAAATCATGTCCTTTTTGTAGCTTTGTACAGAAAAACCCTCTCATGAAAAACTCTGATATAATCCCATAGTGTAATTACTGTAATCACTCTTTGAGTGCTAGGGTAAATGCACATGTGCTGGACTTGGACACATGTACCAAACATCAGCATCTTTAGCAACATATCCTGAAGTAAAGGTGAGGCTCCCTAACTTACTGCAGACAATTATTATTTTTTACCCATTTGCTAAATAATTGAGGCATAGTAACAATTTAACTACGGATGTCTCAATTCAGTTTAAGGTTATAAAAGTGCAACTAGAAAAAGGTTGAATTTTAAAGTTCAATTTTAAAATTCTAATTGACTGTTGTGAAAAAAGTCTAAATATCTTAGAACAGGATAATTTGTATAAATACATTTTTGGTCAGTAAAAGCATAGTTAGTTTTGGGGTCAAAAAAATTATGTGGTATTTTAAGATTCTAGAATTCCTTTAGATGAAATAATATGTTGTCTGAACTGATCTTACAGGCAGTGTTAGATATAGTCGAGAACAAAAGTTGAAGGAAGTAAAGACAAATTGCAAAATCAAATATGTGTGATGTTGGATCATAGAGTTGTTAATGCAAATATTCAAAGGAAAGTTTTTGATTTAATTTAAAGATCAGAAGATTTTGGAGGAACTTGTTAAATGTCAGATGTGTTTGTATTCAATGCTTTTTCTGATTTTCATTGCTAGAAAAACCATATAAGCTAGACACAAGGTATTTTACATTTGTTAGTAACTGATATAACCATTTGCATTAAAACACACCAGATGCAGGTGACACAATGTGTCACCTGCATCTGGAAACGTACCTAAAAATTTCAAAAGACTTATAAAAATCAATAATGTTTCAAAAATGATCATTATTAAACCTTTTAGAGAGCTGATTTACTTTTTATTTATCTGTCTATCTATCTATCTATCTATCTATCTATATATATATATATATATATATATATATATATATATATATATATATATATATATATATATATATATATTAAACCTCATTCATATTCTTAATAATCAATTAGTTTAGAGATAGCCTTGTGGCTGTAACAGAAAAACTGTAAAATAAGTTTAAAGATTATTGGCAGAAAATGTAAATTATTATTGTTAAAATCATGGGGTAGAAAATATTGACTTTTTATGCCTTTTCCAAATATTAGGATAAAGTATATTAACTAATTTATTTTTGTGTTTTGACACACTGTGGATTTTTATTGTTGCCAAATGTAAAAAAATTTCAAAAAATGTTACTTTTACTGAGACTTTTTTTTGCCTAATTTAACTTTTAGTGTTTTTCTACTCTGAGGGTTAATGTTGCTTTGTGTATTTTATTTTATGTTTTTTCAGAAAATACAGAAATCATCAACTGTAGGAACCATCACTACAAGAATAGAAACGATCTCTTGTCTTCCATCATCGGCCAGCTTTGCCTTGAAGATGATAAGGCTGCTAATAATAAGAGCCTCAGCTGCTTGTGCTCACTCTTGACAGAGGAAGTAATTAAGTTCTAGCAGTTTATCAATGGTCAGCCGGAGATTTGCTGTCTTTGGGGTGATAAAGAGAAGCTATGGGGTGTAGTGAGGCATGCCCTTACTCTCAAGTGTCCACTCAGTGCTATTTTTCATTTAATCTCACCCTGACTTTGACTTGTTCTCTTTTCACTATGCATAGGGGAAGCCCAAAGCGGGTCAAGGCTGAGAGCCTTCTTGTCAATCACCCCCAGAAACACCCCTTCCCCCACTCTCCTCAGATGTCCAATAAGACTAATTTTAGCTTGTTGTGAAATTGGCACAGAGTTCCTAAGCGTGCCACCGTTTGGATCTATTCGGACTGGCCGTGTGCTTAGAAAGCACGTTTCGTCTCCTGTTTTCTTTTGGCACAGATGTTCCCATGTGACTTCTATTTTACAGAGATCCGGATTAACATTGGCATGGGTATTTGTTGGGAAGGCAGCATAGGTGCGGGTTTTAAAATGCCTTTCCATTTTTAACCTTCAGAAAGTAGTCGACTTATGCATCTCGTTGCATATCTGAGCATCATGAAATTGCACAGAGGTACATGAAGTCACTGCTGTTCAGACAGCTTAGTAACACCATGGAAAATGAAAATAACACTGAAGCTATGACAGATCATAATGATGTGTATGAATTAACCTTTTAAACTGTTCTATAACTTCCCACTATCTGGATTTAATATAGCTACATCTAAATAGCCCCTGAGTAATGTTATTATAGAAGTATAATATATAGAGAGGCTGGCAACTCCAGAACAAGAGGAGCTACAGATCTTTAGCTAATAGCTGCAATTCAAAAATATGGCCTTAATGGAACATGGCAAGAATAAAACTATTGTTTCACAAAGCCCATAAGAAATTGTGGAATGTGGAAGAAGTTACTTCAGTCAGATGAGACCAACATGTCATTTTTTGCCTACAAGTATAATCTTACGAATGGCAGGAAATCTAATATATCACATCACCCTTAAAATACCATACCACACTTAAATGCTGTAGCAAATGGATCATATAGTACAACAGGAATACATTCTTCAATAACAAAAGTGATGCAACATGGTGGAGCTAAATACAAAACTAAATACAAAACAGCCATGGCAAAAAAAAAACAGTTAGAGGCTACAAATCACATGAAGGTGGGACTCAACAAAACAGCCACACTCAACCAGAGACACATAATCATAGCAGCGTTCATATGTAAAACTTGCCCAGTCAAATCCAACAGAGGAGCTGGTGAGAAAAAAAAAATAATAAGTCTAAATTACCCTAAACTATTTTAAAAAGAAAAGGTTGTGTACATATTATTTTAAGATTTAAATTAATATGACATTTTTATTTGTCAAACTTTAATTAACCAGAAAAATCTCCACTGAGAATTCAATATTTTTTTTCTCGAAAGAAATATAGCAAACTGGCATAGTAGTTACTGTACTGGTTTAAAGTGGTTCTACAACAGCTTTTGATCACATTTTTTGAATGTGGAAGAGCTGGTTATAAGCTAGGATAATTTTCAAATATGACCTAAAAAAAGCCCAGAAAGATACAACCATTGATCCATAAAATCTTAAAGCTTATCCTATTCTTGATAGAGTAAGACCAGAATGATTTGAGGATCAGCAGATCTTTCCACTGCAAATAAGGTAACTCTTGCCAGTAATAACTTAAAGATTAAGAACTAACCCTTTAACACAGAATTGCACATCACTTTCTTTATTATTGTTTGTTGAAATGATTTAAAATTCTCATACTTATGGACTACTTTTGAATAGAATAGAATGGCTAGCAAATGTTAAAAAAAAAAAAGGTTTAAGGGGTATGAAAACTTCAGCAAAACAGTGCAGGAAGGCTTGGAAATACAGAATTTTATTTGAGAACTTGATTCTGAGGTACAAACAGGAGAGGCTGAAAAATGGGATCCTTTATTCTTTGAATATTACATAAATGTGTTACATCTTTTTTTATCTTACCATGCAGAGGTTGACCTGCAGCTACAGTTGGCCCCCACTTAAATATGTTTCTTTCCATGCAAACGCATTTGTTTGTCTGGCTGGGTTTTAATCTTCACTACAGAGGTTGCCTCAGGATGAATATGTTATAAAACGAAGACGCTCAATGCAATATGAAACCAAATCATTTTACTATGAGAGAATTTGCAATAAACTAACTAGAAGTATTTGGGCTTTTGTTTACTTTAGTAAAAAGTGATTATTTTTCTAAGAATTTTTTAACTAAAGTTTTAAACGAGATAAACACACTCTGTGATGATCAAATTAAGTCTTTACTTCCTAAGGCCACAGAAAAGATGATTGCATAATCCTCTGTGTGTATGTGTTTCATATTTTAACAGACAGTGAGATGCTCCCTTTGGACTGCTTGCGCCCTCGTTCCTTTCCTGCCAGCCATCGATCTTCAGTTCGGAGGAACAGTCATGACCCTCGCCTCACCATCAGCCTGTGTGACCTGAGCCTGCAGCAAGAGATGCAGCTGGAAGAAGAGGATGAGGGGGAAGAAGAGGAACCACTCCAGCCCTCTTGCCATATTCCTCAGAACTCCCAGAACTTGCAGCAGTGCTCTCTGCTGCCCAGCCACTTGGACACTGATCTACAGTTTCACTCTGTTCATGGCCTCCATGTTACTCCACTCGATACGCACACAATGGCTCGACCAGATCAGCGTGGAGATGAGAGGACCCTGGTGTTTACCAGCCGCCCAATGCACAGTTCAGAGACTGTTTTTGTGAAGGTGAAGAAAGGAGCCACGCGGGCAGGGTCTCTTTCTTACGGTGTGACTTCTTGTGACCCCGCCACCCTCAGGCCCAGTGATCTCCCATCAAACCCAGAATCCCTGGTGGACCGCAAGGAATTTTGGGCCGTGTGCAGGTTGGCTGTCAAACTCCACAGCGGGGATATTCTGAGCTTCATGGTGAACTCAGATGGCGAGCTTATGATGAGCCATAATGGGAACAATGCAGGCATGCAGCTGTGTGTCGATAACTCCAGACCACTCTGGATGTTCTACGGTCTACATGGCTCCATCACACAACTCCGAATTTTAGGTATTCAACTTCCTTTGTTTTAATCATTATTTTGTCAATTGTCATATATATAATATGCCACTGTGTTTTTCTTCCTTTTTACCTTAAAACTAAATGCAGCCCTAAACATCACCAATCTTTGAAATGGTATGCACAGAAGAAAAAAATAACCAATAAATAAATTAGTACTTATTATAGAAGTATTGATAACAGATAGTTTTGTTTAAATATAATTAATCACAATACTTCAACTACTGCTTCTATTACTAATGCTAGTGTTCTGAACCCATAATTCTTGGCTCCTAGGTCTGATAAATTCAGTTTAAGTAGAAAAAATTATTAACTGTCTTTCAGAAAATTGGCTGAAAAAATGTTAACTTAGGACTCTGTCTTGAAATCAGTTTAAAGGCTTTATAGTTTCCAGTTATATTTTCCTGATAAAATGTGACGGTCCTGGTGTTGATACACTCTGGGAAGAGAAATCTAAACTAAAATTTAAGAAAATACCTGCTTGCTTTGAGGTGGAAGGGGTATAATTGGATTTTGGTCAAACAATTTGACTTGAATGGTAAGTTTTAGTATTATCAACAGGCTAACTTTTAATTTCCCTGCTGTCTTCCAGAGATCTACAAAGGATGTCATTTACAGCTCTCCATTCAGAGGTTAATGTAGTTTAGGACTGTTAAATAACCTTTTACTGGCCTAATTCCCGCTCTTTCAAATCATAAAAAAGTTTCTCATCATTTGCTGTCTTGGCTGCACGTTGACTTTTTATCAATGCAAATATCAGCAAAAAATTTGAATGTAGTTATATAAATTTGAATATGACTGTTAGCTTTGGGCCTTCAGTTAAACAGACATTTTGTCACGTTTGTTTTGTTCCAGTAGATCACATTTATTGATTTTAGGCTTAACTCCTTTTTTTTCCAGAGATTACCCATCAAATCTAAAGTTTCTTAAAATGTAGTCAGAACCCCCATAATTTTTAGGACCTCTAATAAAGATTACCGGTAGATTAGATGAGCTTTATTGATCTTACAGCGGATAAATTCACTCGTCACATATTGGCATAATAATAACAGAAGGTGCAAACAAGGAGGAAAAAGGTGCATTAAGAATAAACAATATATATACAGTATATCCAGGTATGGTATATACAGTATATCAAGATAAATAAGGATTAGGGTGCAAGTGTACATGTATCGTCCCACAATGAAAAACAAAATAAAAATAAGAAATACAAAATAAAAGTAAACATGTCTAAAATCCTCAGAATTAATGAAAATAGGATATTTTCATAATGGAAATTAAAAAATATCCAACATCACATTGGATTTTAGTACTTTATTAATAAAAAGGATTACACAAGTAGATAATTGCCCATCACCAGATAACAATTACAAAATAGCATTTTAATAAACCAATAAACCTAATAATCATATTGTTCAAGTATGGAATGAAGCAGGGAAACCAGAGAGAAACCACACAAGGTCAGAGGGAAAACCCAAACTTCACTCCCATAGACAATCAGGCTGGGACCTAAACCTGGGAATTTAACACTGGTAGGCAAGATTGTATACAGAGACCTATGAGATAAACACACTGGAGTTGGTAACCTATATGTATATACATGTATATGTATATACATGTATATATATAAAATAAATAAAGATGACTTTTACTGAAAATTGACAAAAATTGAATTGAATGGTTGTCCTAGTTTTCCTCCTATTTTTTTCCTGGGTGCTCTGCTCTCCTCTCCAATCTCCCATGCAGTCAGCCAGACCAACAGCTCAGGAGGGTATTTCTGTCTTGCGTGGGCTCCCAGCAGCCAGCATTATGTACCAGAAGGGAGCCTGTGATAGTTTCCTATGATGCCCTCCTGATGCATTATTAAACTATAATTGCATAGAGATTTGCTGTGCAGGGTTTGCCACCCACAGCCAGTTCAACTAACACTAGCTTCATCTCTGTAGTTCCTTACTTTTTCTTCTCCCCTTATGCAGTTTATTTAGCAACCCCCCACACCCGCTACATACACCCACACACACCCACATTTGCAAACACAACCATCACTCCACTGTGCTTCTCTGGGGTATGTCCCTGGAGTCGTTACCCACTCCAGCTGTGTGTGGGGGGTGATGCATTTGTGACGGGATGTCTAAACTCACCCACACCCGCTTCAGTTGCATGGTATATGTTGCTATGGAGACATGTGGCAACTGAAGCAAGTGACAGTTTTGTCATGGGTGGGTGCTGTCAAGCCTGTGAGGTGGAACAGATGGGAGTCTGCTGCTGTCACATGGTCACTTTGTCTATTTTCTATGATTTAACTATTTCATGCTAGATATTTAAATACACTGATGGCGTTATGCTGTCATGTATCTCCTTTGCATGGCACCTTCATTTATCTACCCGGCTGCTATCATGAAGCTGCTATGATATATGTTTATACGTTACAACACGATTGTTAACAGCACTGATGGGTAACACTGCTCATCTTGACAAAGTGTTTTGCTCTACTAGAAAAGCAGCATTCTAATATTTATAAGAATGTTTTTTAGACAAATGCCAACAAACTAAACATTGAAGAAGACCAATCACCCCCCCTACAGGGCAGCACCAGCAGTGTAAATAAGCACACTTGTCTCTAAAGGATAAAATAGGGGTTCCGGGGAATTTATTCTGAACAAATATATTAACACAGTTTGAGGTCTTTGCTTGGTTTTAATAAGTGAATTCTGCCAACATATGCTGATGAGGTTAAGTTGAAACTTCCCAGTGGGACAAAGGCCCTACTAGCTTCTTTAGACAATGGATATTGCTGGATATTATATGGTTATAAGAATAACATGGGCTGAAAATAAAAAGCATGCTTTCTGATTTATTTATTTTGTTTATTAAAATGTCAAAGGTAACCTAAAAACCTCACCCCATCCTCACCTATATTTGAATCATCTTGTAATCATATTTGCATTTAAGCAACATCTGTATTCCAGAAGCTGGTGAAGGGCAGCAAGATGGTAAATGTCCATTCTGCAATTGGCAGAAGAATGTTGTAACTACTCAGCGTGTAGACAAGCAGTTTGCCATGTAAACTCATAAAATGATATATTGCTACATTTAATAAACAAGAGCTGGAAGTCACTAAACACTACAGGCTCAAACACAAATAGGTCTCTGTGAAACATTAAACACAGCTACAGACAACAACTGCCACAATACCAACAATAAATTCAGGAGATGAAAGGTACCCTTGATGAAAGGGTGCATGGTCATGGACATGAAGCGTATCCATTCTGCCTTATTAGTGTTCACCAAGGCATTTGCCCTTGGTTAAACCACCAAAAGGTCAGTTTAAGGTGGTAATGTACAGGTTCTGTAAACATGTGTGCACCCCTGTCCTGTCTGTAATACAATAATCAATATATGATCCTGGCAGATGGCGTCTCAGCAAAGTGATCATCATCAATCTCAACACTGACCTTAAAGACTAATAAGTGACTGAAAGACATGTGCATGTCCTCTTTCTGTGTTAACTTTTTTCTTGTTGCATAAAAAAGTAGGATAGTGTTTTTATGAAAGCTCAAACTGAGGAATTAGTGATAAAAAAGGACTAAAAATGGTTGAGAATTGAGAGCAATCCATCAGAAAATGCAGAAAGCATTGGGAAACACAACGTATAAGAATTGCATGCTTTGTGTTCTTTTTTCTGTTTTCACACCATAAGTGCATGTGTATCTTTTTCAGCCTCTGCTCTTTATAGCACTTAGAATAAGCACAATGTTTTCAAAGAACATCAGCATCTTGATGCTGGTGCTGAGTACAGTAAACGTTCAGTCAGATCATAATGATGTGAGTCAACTGTGGTCAAAGATGATATGTAGACATGGGGGAACTTGGTCAATATTTCTGTGTTTGAGGAAAGATGATCTGCCAGTATGAGAAGCAATGCCTGTGCCGGTGGTTATATGGTAAGGATGGGGATGGATTGTATGGATCAGACAACAGATAGTCTGTGGAAGTTGTTTTTTACCTAACCCAGAGGGATCATGGGTTCATGAAGAAGGAAGGAAGGGAGGGGGAATGTAAGCTCGTGACTCACTCTTTTACACCCACACACATACACTGTGGACTCACTAGTCATCTACTTGGTGATGGAGATGAGTTAATGTGTTTAAGAGAAATAGAAGGATGGTATGATGCAGTTAAATGAGCAAAACATCTACTTTGCAGCTACATTTCCCTGTGTGTAGGTTAATGTACCCGTTTTTGCTATTCTAAAACTGTTATTTATACATATATAAAAGCAGATCTCAGTGGAGCCATTTTTAGCACTGCTGCCTTGCAGCAAGAAGGATTTTGGGTTCCATATCCGACCCGGGGTCTTTCTGCAGGGAGTTCCTGTCTCCCTGTGCATGTGTGGGTTCTCTCCGGGTACTCTGGCTTCCTCTCACAGTCCAAAAACATGACTCTTAGCTTAAATGAATACTCTAAATTCTCCTTAGGTGTGTGTGTGTCTCCTTAGGGTTGTTTGTCCTGTTTGTTTCTGTTTAACTGTGATGGACTGGCCACCTGTCCAGGGTCTACCCCACCTCTCGCCCAAACACAGCTGGAGATAGGCACCAGCACTCCTTGCAACCCCAGCAGGGATAAGCGTGATGGAAATTGGATGGGTGAATGGATGAAAGCAGATCTTAACTCCAGTCTCTTCTCTCTATCCCAGGTTCAGCTTTACCTACAGATGCTCAAGGCCCATCGGTGCCTAGCTCCCCATCATGTACACCCAACACCCCAACAATGCTATGCAGTGGAAACTCTGGGTCCAACCTCAACACCGCTCTGAACATCAGTCTGAATTCAAGCCTTAACTCTAACTACCACATGCTATTTTCTACATCCACAGGTTAGTCAAAGATTTACTGGAATGTAAACGTTTCTTTCACTCTTTTATTTTTGCAGTCATGCAAGTTTAAGCTTCAAATATTCTGATGGTTTACTAATCTGAAAAACTTCCTACCCTCGTAATGCAAATCAGTTGAAAATTAAACACATATTTAGAAGCCATTTTTGACAAAAAATAAGAAATTGATAAATAACTAGGGGGGTTATTCTGTCGGATGAACACATCAGACTCTTCGTTTTTGTATTGTTTGACCTTATCCTAAGCTGTTTACAATAGCTGAAAGTATTGATTGGATGGAGTGGCTGTCACTGATAAGCAAAACTATTTAAGCATGTGGTACAGTATGTTAGATTAAGAAAAGGACTTCTTAAAAGCCCATCTTATTGTAGGAT
>NW_015151013.1:107403-184058 GCF_000732505.1 Cyprinodon variegatus | reverse complement strand
ATGGATGGATGGATGGATGGATGGATGGATGGATGGATGGATGGATGGATGGATGGATGGATGGATGGATGGATGGATGGATACTGTGCATTGCTGGAATGTTGTTTTTAAATGTTAGTAGATGCTCAGTTTTTTTATTAAGACCAGATATGTTTTCTCTCCTAACCAAAATCAGCCGAGCAGAAATGAAACATTTGTGTATTTTTGATTGAAAAATAAGCCACTCATGGAATGAAAGTTTGCTTGTACATTTTAATAGCTCCTTTTTAATCTTTTGACATTAGTATAATACTTATCGCTTCATCATTGTTCTATTTATGGATAAGTTAGGAAAGTTTTCTATAAATCTTCATAGGTTTTGATCTATAGGAGTATGGTACAACAGATCTATTGGGTGATTGCTGATAGAAAGAGTTTTTCCTGGATTTTTTTTTTTTTCAATTCCAGTCATTTCAGGAAAGGTCATAGTTACCATGCCCTGTTCAGCACATGAGGAAGCATACCTAAATTTAACGGGAGCGTACATATTAAAAAATTGAAAAGTAGAATAAATTGTACACAATCATTTGAAATGTTTACTCACATTTAAGCCATCCCATCCAACAGAGTTATTTTTAAATAAAAAACACCCAGCAGAGAAAATAAACTACTCTGAGTCTCTATAACAAATGTAATATTATACTATAGTGTTTGAGGTTTTTATTTTTTGCTATACGCCAAAAAATAGCAAGCAATGAATGCATCTTGAACCTTGAATCATCACATTAAGCCAGATGAAAAAGCCTTTTTCTGCTCAAAGGCCTAAAAATGTAATAAAAGGTATTCAAAATTTTGCATATATGCTCTAGCAAACTGAAATGTGGTAATATGTAAATTTTGATTGTAACGTGTATTGCAATAAGATAACTAGCATCTATTTTTGCTTGTAAAGAGCCAAGCAACCTGCGTACATCCCATCTTTATTTTTTTTAAAGGAAATTGAGCCATACAATTTTTAGGGATGTACAATTTTCTCAAAATGCAGCACCATTTTTTTCAAATAAAAGAGATATCAGAAAATAAGTTAGAAAGTACACAGGGGGAAGAAAATGTGTTTTTGTGCGCTGTTTTGTTTATAAAAGCTTTTAAAATAATCTAATCATGTCTGGATATGAATTATGTTCTATTTGTTAATAAAGTCTGAAACACTGCCTTGCGTCCCATTGTTAGTCATTATCACATGAAAAAAAGAATAAACAACCACCTTAGCAGCTCTAGATGATGCTTACTAAAGAAATTCTTTACTTATACTGTAGATTGAATCAGTAGGTGTAAATTGCAATAAAAACAGGGTACTAGTGATGTCACTGCTGAACCTCTTTTGCATTAAGAAGGTATAAGATTGGTTCTTTATCATTATGTTATATTCAGAAACTTTTATGTCAGCAGTTGGGAAAGAGCTAGAGGCTAACAGTGACTCTTCACTGCACATCGCCTCTTCTTCCAAGTATACTTGACTAACATTGCGCCATATACTATACGAATAACAAAGACAAGAGGTTTTAGTAAACGACCATTACTCAGAGACAGTGTGTTTACATTTGTGGTGTGCAGAGCTGGCTACAACGAGCATCATCTGTTTTTAACAGGCTGAGGGGTTCTGCTTCAGCACCGTCTTAGGGTCCAATCCAACAGGCGCTAGCAGAGCCCTTGACGTCCAGACATGAAACAGGGCTGCGGTAACTGCCACTCGTGTTTGAGTTTTCTCAGAGGGAAGAAGAAAATGCGTAGATAAAGGCTGTAGGGATGACATGAATGCATCGCATCCCGTTGGTGTCTGTGTACACAGAGTTTCCACTTTAGGCCTTACAGTGAACCTGGCCGCCGGCCTTCTAAGGGCTCAAAGGGCTTGCCAGACACGTTCAAGCTGAGTTGTACAATCTCTGCCAGGCAGCTGCTTGGCCAAACACAAAAACCATCTATTAGGATATTAAGTTTGGTTTGAAAAAAAAAATTATAGGCAGTATTGATTTTGAATTTTAACCTGCTATTAGAGAAACTAAGTCCTAGTTTTCTTTTCTTCATGTTGGGTCTGTGTCAGTGAAATATAAAACCTTTGCTCTGTGCAATTTATGACAAGGAGGGAGAACCTGTATATCAAGTACAGTTATGCTGTGAATTGATTGTTGTCATTTCGACACTAGGCCTATTTAATTACTGATTTGATGAAGTTCCAAAGTATGCTCTGATAGTCTGTTTAATCCCTACTGAGATGCTGTACAATATTGCCCTCCAGTGGTCAATAGTATATTTGCACTATCAATGTCTGTATACAGTACAACATCCTGTTTTTAAGTGTAAAACAATGAAAAAGCTAAATTCATTAAGTGAAAAGCTAAACATTGATCTCAGTTTTATATTTTCTAATGTTTTTTACCTTCTATTTTTTATTATGATTATTTACAGCTTACAGCAACTAAAAATAAAGAAAAAAGAGCTTCAGCTTAGACAAAAATTAATGACAAAATGCATTGAATATTTTTCACTACTGAATTCAATAATACCATTATGATCATTATAACATTTAAACCTTCTTATATTAGTAGCTGATCACATATTTTCCCATTCTTATTTATATTTTAAAAATGTAGATTTGATGAAGAGCCTTTATGGCTATGAGGCCTCCTTCCCCCTTAACCCATCTTAAGCTTCCTCCATAGATTATCTATCAAATGAAGGTCAAGACTCTGACTAAAACTTTCCATTATACATGTCATAATACTTTCAGTCAGAAAAGCTTGCCATTATAGTTAAAATATTCATTTTGACCTCCTCAACAGCTCAGATATCACACATTATTTAGCTAAAATATATTTTTTAAACATCTGACTTTATCAAAGATTCACCTGTCAGCTTAGCTCATACACAGTACCTCTTTAGCTGACATTATAAAAAGAAAAAAAAAAAAAAAAGGAATTTAAGAAAATTTAAGAAAGAGGATAATAGACCCCATGAATCTTGTTCATCCTTGAGGTACATTCATTTTTTTTAAAGATTAGCTGTAACTAAGTGAAGCAGAAGGTAGTAAGATAGTCATTTGGAGTAAAGGAGTGATAAAAAAAGCCACTCTGGAAGGAAGAAGTCAGTAATCTAAAGGCAACATAAAAAGCCAAACGACGTTTTCAATGTGCACTGAGGTACTAAAAACCTTTATTTTTGAGACCATAGAGACTTGCTCTACGGTCTGTAGAAATAAAAATAGAAGAGTATGGCCATGATGGCCGTGATTAGATTTTGAAAAAGAGGGAAGCTTACAGGTGTGACATCATCATCAAAAATCTGAAGTACAATAGATGTAATATATTCCGTTTTAGGGTGTATTTTGCTATGGGGGTGAATGATTCACTTTACAAATTAGATGGCACCATGAGTAAAGAATATGGAAATATTAAAGCGACATTTTCAAGACATTAGCAAGGATGTTAAGACTTTGGCCACAAACAGATCTTCCATTTAAACCTATAAATTATAAATGATAATTTGTGCTTAGTTGCTGGGTAAGTAGAGAGGTAGGTGGAGGTAGAGCCTTAACAGCCTGATCCGGTGGGGGAGAATTTTAGTCCGGATGGAAGTTTCTCCCTGGCTCTACCTTGGCCGCACTGTGGTTCTGCCTTTCTTATACCTCATCCAGAATGCTTAGGTCATCCTGAGCTATTTTCTGCATTTGTGCTGCTGTGGACTTGGACTCCTGGAAGACATAGGGATGCCTTTTCATCATTCTGCTTCATTCTATATTTGTTCTCCCATTCTGCAGTGTTTGTTGGTTCAACCTCTGGTTTAATTTTTCTCTCTGCTTTTTCTCATAGATTTAACTGGTCTTGTCCTGTTTGGCTGTGACACCATAATGGAAAGAAATATCAGCTTTGCTGCTGCCTTCAACACCTTTGTTTAAAGATGTTGGAGCTTGGCCTGTTTTTCAGTGTAGTACTGTTTCTCTGACTGTGACTAACTGGATGTGCTCTACATCCTCTGACATGGGAGCTGGCCTGGAGCTCATCTAGCTGGCTGTGTGTTTCCTGGACGGTGCAACAGGTGGAGCTGATTGACAGTTGCCTTTTGTATCATTGCTACTTTCTGTATGTCTGCTTCTGTCTCCTTGGAACCCAGTTGGCCTCAGCAGATGGCCGCTCACACTGAGCGTTTCTGTGAAAAGGGAATTTTCCCCTCCACTGTCACTAAAAGCATGCTTGATGTGAGGGATTAATGTCGAGTCAATGAGTCGATGCAATCAGCTGGTTTCCTTAGATAGAAACATTTGAACCAATCTGCCTGCATGGTCTGGTTGAATTGTCTCTGTAAAGTGCCTTCAGATAACATGTGTTGTAAATTGGCGCTATATAAATAAACTGAATTGAATTGGACAATGACCCAAGTCTTACAACTAAACTACTTACAAGGTGACTTAGGACAAAAATAAAAAGCCACACTAATAATTTTGGCAGCTTGCAGAAAACAGGAAAAATGTAATGTCACTAAATGTCAGACATCCATCCATCATCTGTACCTTATTCCCACAACGCAAGGAAGCGCAGAGACATATAGGACAAACATTTTATGCATACACTTGTAACTAATGGAAAAGGGAATGTGTTCAGACTAAATAAATGATGTGTAAATGATGGGTGGATGTAAAGGAATCTTCAGTCAGTCCATGCATAACTAGTAGATTTTTCTCTGAATGTGGATGTCTTTTCTAATGTTTATCACCTTGTACATTATTATTTTGATGTGGAAAAACAATAATTTACATATTTGATATCATAACTGGATGTAATTTTGCTAGAAGCACCTAATCTGATAAATAATGTTTGATGATGGAAACTCTATCCATATTCTTCGGCTTTTCCGCCAGGGTCACTGTGAAGCTGGTTCCTATTTGCAGCAGACTATGGATGAAAGGCAGAGTACACCCTGAACACAGGGCGACACAAATATGTACCGGTACAACCATGTATACACAAAAAATGACAAATGAGAGATACCAATTAATCTGGTCAATGCATGACTTTGACCATGTTAGGAAGACATAGTACCCAGAGAAAACCCAAGCATTTACAGGGAGAACATGCAAACTCCATGCAGAAAGACCCCAGGTTGGAAATTAAACCCAGAACCTTCCTGCTGAAAGGCTGTGCCACCTTGCAGCCCTTTGGCACCTCTCAGTAAAACTACTCCAATCTTTAAGGTTCCTGTTAATCTGTTACATTTTGCGGTATTATAGACCATAGTTTTAAAATGCCAAATTAAAAATGTCAACACTTTCATTTCTTCTTTAGATTAAAATTAAAAAGCTTGGTGAACAAAACATGATTGTTTTCCTAAATCTTAAGCAACTTCTAGCTAAAATTAAGGCTATACACATCAAACAAGATATATTTTACAAACAAATCTAATAATATTCTTATCTTTGTTTATCAGTCTACATCTTGATGTGAGATTATTCTTCATATAAACACTCTGCATTCTATGGTTGGAAAGAACTTAGTTGTTTCATTATCTCAGAGATTATGTCTTGTAATAACTTGTCATTATATTGTTCATTATTCAAGACATTCATTTGTAATTAGATCATTACTTTTTTCATCATTATTTTATGCTAATTGAGATGGCTGTATTTAATAACATTGTGCAGATCCATTTTGTTTGCCTGTTGTCAATATGTGCAAAAAAAACACAAACAAAACAATAATATACTACTCCATACGTTTTTCTGCAGTCATTTTGGACAGAAATTTTACAAAGGAAATGTTGCTATATTGTGCAAAGGCTATTTGTGATGCAACACAAAATGCATATTGGTTTAAAAGTGCATTTATTAGAGTCGTTTTTGGCACTTCAGTTATTATAACTGGTCACACATTTTGCAATAAACAAGAAATGAGCATCCAAAACAAAAAAAAAGTTATGTCAAATTTACTGCCCAGCAGAAATTCAAAATGTCAATGTCTTTGATAGAAAAGTTTAAAGCTGTGATATTTTAATGCAAGTTTAGGGAATGAATAAATTATTTTTCACTGATGCAAGATTGATTGCTGCCAGAAAAATAAATGAAAAAAGGAAAAAGATGGTGCAAGTTCATTCATAAATGCTGTTAACAAATACTGAAAATCTGAGATTCTGTTGACCAACATTGTGAAAAAATAATAAAATGCTTTATATAAACAGAACAAAGTATAAAGATATATATATATATATTAAAAAAAACATGCAGCACCAAGATGTAACTAACATAAAGCAGCTCAGACAACAACAAATTTCTTTAGCACAAAATGAGTAAAAGGTGTTGTTGATATAATAAAACATTTTAAACATGCAGTTAGCCATAATTTCTTAAGAATATTAAGAAATGCATTGAAAATGTACAGAAAAAGGTTCAGACTAGAATAATAAAGACAGGAACAGTGCAATGCAAAATAATCCATATTACTTGAACTTGTTCACATTTTGTCACGTTACAACAGGAAATATCAAAGGATCTTATTAGAATGTAGTGCAAAGCTGTGAACCTAAATTAAAAGTAATAACAATCTGAAAGGTGTGACATGAATGCATCATTTTAACACACCCCCTATGATGACAATTTGAACCCAGAGAGTTCTAACCCAGAGAAACTAATTTCTGCCTTAAAACATTTACAAAAGATTAAGGATAAAGAATACTTCCACAATTCTCTGGTGTTAATGCCACTTTATCCGGCATCAAAATCAAAGGACGGAGCCCTTCCTTAGCAGCAGCTCCTTCAGCATGTGTATGACAGAGTATGTACACACAACAGCTGATGGTATGACTGCCGAAGCACCAGGGAAGGTGACAATACCTCCACTGCATGTCACCTCATAGACAGCTATCAGCCTAGAAGGGGGAAAAGATATGAAGAGAAGTGGAACCTACACCATAGCAGGGACCAAATAGGAACCATATCATATGTAAATCTGAGCACATCTTCATAGCTTCATAGACTGCCTTTCACCAACTTTGGACTCAAACTGGCTGTAGTTCTGCTGGACAAGAAACCACTTATTTTAATTAGCATTTCATAGTTTTGTGTAAGTTTCTGCTTCTGTGACGTTATATATGTGGCTGTTAGATACCTGGAGTGGTATCTGAATTGTCTTCAGAGGATTGTGCACAAGCTTCGTGAAGGGAGAAAAACAGGGATGGGGTAGGGGGTGGTGGGGTTACATCCTGTGCAGAATCACGGATAGTTAATTTAATTCAAGAAATTTTGTCATACAAAGTGCTCTTGCTGCATAGGGGTTTGCGACCCCCATATGAAAGAACTCTGCTCTAAATGATAATCAAAGTATACTCCCTACCCTTTTGCAGCAAAAGCTAGATTTGTGGAGTGAATCTTACTCATCTTACTTAATTATATTTATAGCTATGCACTGTTTTGTTTTAGTCCATCACTTACACTCACAACATAATACTTGTGTGTGCAAAATGACACAATATGATCAAGTTCAAGGCCTGTGAATTTTTTTGGAAGGCACTGTAAACATTTGAAAATATTCAGTAATTCACTGATCTTTAGTAATATCACTGAATCCCAAACATTAATGCAAGTTTTTAGGCACTTTGACTTTTACCACATGTAATCCATCCCTGCTTGGTTACAATATCGCCTTCCTGCTTGTATTAATAAAGGTACCGGATTAGCCTTTTAGAGTAAACCATTTCATCTGCAAGACTTTGCATGCATGTTTAATGCAGGTCAGTTCAATAGGGTTTTCTAGGGCTTCTTTTCAAGATAATTAGAGGGAACCCATCCTTTCCTTGGCTTGCCATTGTCCAGAACCTTGCAGTACCACCAGCCATTGGGGTTTCTTTCCAGAACCTCCAGACTTGTCCCCTCAGGAAACCCCATAGTCTCCTCATCACCAGGGTAATCTGCAATAGAGACGAACACCTCCCTAAGGTTATTATGGATGATGTGGGGCTTTGGTTTCACTGGGGACACTGGAAGGGCGTTCATTGGAGAGCTCAGGCCCAAAGACTCTGAGCTACCGGTACCATATCTGTTCCTGTTGTTCGACGGAAGGGTACGAGGCACAGCACCGAAAGAAGCATTGCGTCGCACCGTGGGGCTTACTCGTGGGTTGCCTGTTGAATTGAGAGACTCATTTCTCCTCAGGGACACAACAGGGCTGGAACTATCCCTGATTGGCGCTGAGATAAAGACAGACTGAGGTCTGACAACCTGCTGCTGCTTGGTGCTGTTTTGTCTAATTGAACTGAAAAAGCTTGTAGGTTTGGAGAGACCACCTGGAGGTTTAGAAGGAATGGGTGGCATGACCTTTTTAAAATTCTGGTTGATGTTGTTCAACACCCGAACCCTTTGCTCATTCTTTTCTAGACTGTTGGACTTGCTGAGGCTTCCAGGTTTAGTTGGGGTACCAAAAGATTCATACTCTCCCATGTCATCTTGTTGTCTGGCGGGCTCCAAGAAGTATGTTGGGGCCCAACCCTCTGCATCTCCCCAACGGATATACCACCAGCCACTCTCCTGCTTGTCAAGAACTTCCACCACAACCCCAGCAGGGAAGCTAAGCTCAGAGTCTTGAACTTTCTCATATGGATCAGTTGTGCGATAGAGATTGCAGCCTTCCATGTCAGACTCTCCCCGGCTGCCTTTGGAGTAGATGGATGAGAGATCAGATGTACTCTGAGAGGAAAATGAATCTTCTGAGGAAATGACTGAAGCTGTCTCAGAATCTTCACCTATACTTTTGGTTCCATTCTTCAGCTGACCTGTTGGCCGTAGCTGTTTTCTTAGAGTGCTGATGTCCATCTTTTCTGCACTAGATGTTTTAGCCAAGTGTGGCTTAGGTCTCACCACAGGCCTTAGCTTAGAGGAAGACTTGTTGAAGGAGATCATCTTGCTCTCTTCATTTTCTCTCTTTGTTTTGGACAAATCTGGGGTTGACTCAGATGACAGTGATTTGGGACTGGATGTGTCCTCAGATTTTACTGATGTAGGGCTCCCATTCAAGTCAATCTTGAGCCTGTTACCAGAAGCTCTCCATCCACTTGATGACTGGTTTGCAGTCTTGCTATTTTCTGACAAAACACTTGTCTTGGACGAGTTTGAGTCTCTGCTGCACTGTCTCTCTGGGGTCTCCCTGAAGGACAGAAAGCCATCATTTTCATAGATACACTCCTCTACTTCAGGCTCCCCTTCTGCCTCTTGGCCATCCTCAAATGATTCCCCCAATTTAAAGGAGGCGCTGTGGAGTGATGAAGCAGGAGATGGCTTAGAAGACAAATGAGATCCTTTCTCAGAGGAAGTTTCTTCATTCTTTAAATCAATCAGAGAACTTTCCCCCCTCAGAAACTCAAACTCAGATTCCAGGTCCAGATCTCCAATGGCAGGTATGTCATATACTGGGTCTTCATAAACTTGCCTCCCAGGAGACACAGGAGACTCTGGGGCCTCAGACCCTGGACTGCTTGGAGGTGCTGTCTCCACTGAATCCTGCTTTTTGACAGGTGGAGCCGGGGGTGGAACTTTTGGTCGGCACAGAGTGCTTGTTCTCCGATTCAAGTTGGGCTTTTTTCGTTTGTCAATGTAGGAACATGGAGCCCAGCCTTCCTTCTCACCAATCTGGACATACCACCATCCACCAGAATTCTTTTCGATCACCTACAGTAAAAAAGATAAATTAGTATACTCTTGTACAGCAGAGACTCAGAAATTAAGGTACGTTGTAAAATATCCAATCAGGCAGTTGCATAGGTTTTTACAGGATTTTACTTGACAGAGTGCTTACCTCAGCTTTCTGTCCACCATTAAAACTGATGCCATCTGATATGCATGACTGGAAATCTGCAATGGTGTAATACTCTGCTTCAACTGCAGGGGGATCTGGAGGGGAGGGCAACTGAAAACCCTAAATGAAAAGAGGAGACTATTAGAACTTCTCAACAGGGGTGAAAAGAAAACTACAAGAATAATATAGAACTTTAGCCAATTCAGAAAATAATTTTACATAAAACACAAAACTTAAAAAGGCTATTTTTTTTCAAGGTCATATTTTTATTACTTCAGAACTCTTGATTTTTTTGGAGGACTGATAAAGGCTAGATTAATTGCATTTTATTAATACCTGTGTATTACATTACCATCATTTTTATTTTAAATTAAAACTTTTTTAGATGGTGATTTTGTTTAAAAACAACTTGTTCAGAATGAAAAAGTAAACTTGCAACCTTTATCATTGATTAAATATCATAACCACATCCCACTACACTAATTACATCCCGGTGGGATTACTGACAGACCTGTAGGTCTCCTAAATTACCTTTTCTCCTAAATAGAAACTGTTTGAGATTAAATTAAAACATAAAAAAGCATTGAGCAGCTGTACATGTTTGAAATAAAATTAAAATAAAGAAAAATAAATAAAAAAGGCTACAGATACTCAGTTCGGTAAATAAATAACGGGCTTAAAATGGTAACAATGCTCTTTTATAGTCTTGCTTAAATTTACCTGTTTCTTTAACTAACCTGCAAACATGAAAAAAGCATTGAAATAACAAAACCATCATCGGGGATAAACACTTTTAAGTGGATGAAATAAATAAAAAACAAAATGATGAGAAGTAGAGACATTCCTACCAGGGTTGCATCTCTCCGAGGGGGAGGTTTTTGCTTGAGGACAGGCGAACCTGTGAAAACAGGAATTAGAGAGAAAAGGCATTTTTTTAGTCATTTATATCCATTAGGGGAGTAGACTTGAGATATGATAGCCTTGATAATCTTTTTAAAATACCATTTTAAAATCTAACACCATACTGAACTCTGTGAAGTGATTTACAAAACTCTTATACTTTTCAAAGGCATAATGTATCAGAGGAGAGACAAATCTCCCAGTTTTGTGAGAAAAAAGTAAACTAAAGTTGCTATTGCTGACCTATTTCCACCCGATGAGGGGATATCCGGGCTACAGCGGGTGAGGCAGGCTCAATTTTGCTTCTTCCTTCCTGTGGGGCAGTAACAGGGCTGGATTCAGTGCAGGGGATTGGCAAGCTGATCTCCTTCCTGGCAACCAGCGGACTTTCAGGGACTCCTTCAGTTGGCATGTTCTTCTCGCTTAAGGACTTCTTGTTAAGCAAGTTGCTGATCTCCATGATATTGCCGATGATCTCGACTGGGCCTGTTACAGTCTTTTTGCGTGGAGACAAATCATCCTTCACTTTCTTGAGGTAGGATGCCGGAGCCCAGCCCTCTTTATCTTGGTATCTGCAAGAGAAGAGACAAATTGGCCCTTTTTTATATAAAGGCTGACAAAATATGTCCACAGCAAGGGAGCAGAGGCATACCTGATAAACCACCAGCCTTCAAGGTTCTTCTGAATGACTTCAACAATGACTCCTTTCTCAAAAGCAATTTCATCTTTTCCCTCGCTGCAGTAAGGCTGTACTGTGATGTACTTCTCTTCTGCCAGAAAAGAGAATGACAAAGAAAACATGTATGATCTGAAAAATGTAACGTAAAAAGAAAAATAAAGAAGCAAGGAAAGAGAAACCTAAACTGGGGAGTTTTCTTTAAGGCCTGGCACCATTTTTGCAAGATGAGAAAATGTGGATGGAGTCTTGCGTTTCTTTTAACAAATATAATTTTTGTGAGATGTGTCCATTTAATAGTTACTTTAAACATGTGCTATCAGTTTGTATAACTTTTCTTTTACTAAAACAAAAGATCTTTATAATGTAGTAAAAAATTGCAAGACTTTTTTACTATTTTAGTAGTAAAACCTTTCACTGGACGTTTACAGATGCAACACGCTTTAGTATTAAGGTAATTGTTTAACAATGATTTACATAACATTATAAAAGAGTTAATAGGCACAGAGCACTGCATGAGGACTGTAATCACTGTACCCTAAGCTTTAGTCTGATGATAACCCCCTATAAAGAGCACTCAGGCGCCGTGGTGGCGGGAATAAACATATTTATCCCTTCAAAATGTCTATTTTTTTTCTAAATTACCATCTAACAAATAAAAAAAAACTGTTTAGTAGAATTAAACAGCAGAATTGGCTTAGATCAGGGCAGTAATTTTTGCTTATGTAAATAAATTATGTGAAAACGAGGCAGACTGTTTCCCAGTTTTCCTTTTTTTAATTATTATTGTTATTATTGCAGTTATGAATTGTATATGGAGAGGGAAATTTTTTAATTATTTATTATCAAATTATAAACATTTGTAGATATTTGGGATAAGCGTGATGGAAAATGGATGGATGGATGGATGTGGATATCTGCACTAAGCCCCCTTTACTAAAACCTCTCTAAACAAAATTGAGAGGAACCAAAGATTTTAAGAAGACAGTTTAATGCAGAACAATCTCTAGGTGGATAGTTTTTGAGTCCTTCATTAGAAAAAAAGAAGAAAGCATGACATCACTGTAATCCTACCAAGTCCTGGTAGGCCAGTTTACGTAGACAGAAGCTTTGTACCTGTCTTTGTACCAGAGGATGTGTTGTCACAGCGGCCTGCAGTGGAGGCAGAGTTACGTGACCAACGGGGATAGAAAGCAATGACCATCTGTCCAAATGGCCAGTTAAGGGTTCACTATAAAGTCCACTATATAGTCCCCACTCTATATAGTGATTGAGGGATTTAGGGGTTAGGGCGGACATTCGGACACTGCCAGAGTCTACGTAAGCTGGCAATCCTTGCAAGCACAGCATTACAAGTAGAAACATAATAGTAACTCTCCAGGGGCTGCAGAATCATCGGCATGGGCATCCCTCTTGACAGTTTCAATACTAGTCAATGCAGGAGAGTCGTGGCAGAAAAGTTTAGTCCTGGCCGACTAAAGGTAAGATTTAAAATCCAGAAGGATAACATTGAACATGGTGAAATTATTGAAATAGACTGGTCTAGTCAAATTCAAAACCTCAATCATTCTAAAATATGTAGTGGAATAGAAATATTCCATACTATTTTCATATTTTTTCTTTATAAGAAACACAACACAAATATAACACACTTTGGTCAATCACATAACAGCCCAATTAATTAATTTTTTTAAGTTTATGGTTGTGATGTGTACAAGTGTAATAGGGCGGCAACTAACGATTATTTTGCAAATTGATTTATCTGTCAATTATATTTTTATTAACTGATAAATAATCGGATAGCAAATGGCTTAACGAAGACTTTTTACGAAATTAAACCAGGTTAAACTCCAAATTTTCCACTTGAGGCATTCTGGATGGAGTATATACAGTAAGGCAGACGGGTGGAAGCACCGTTGTCGACCAAAATCCCGGAATATTTTGAACCCCCCACAAAAAAAAATATAAAAAATTAGGACATCAACCAGAATCTTATTTTTAGATTTGAAAAGTAGGACATGTCTGGGAAAAAGAGGATGTCTGGTCACCCTACTATATCAACCATGTGATGTTTCGGTGAGTGAGTGCTTGTTGCTATGATGCGTCGTTGCTCAGCAGCTTCACTCATTGTAAACCAACCAATCAGCGCACAGCTCATCTAAATATTCATGAGCATACCATAAAAGGAAGAAAACCTATCATTACATTCTAGGGCTTATAACCAGGCTTGCATTAGGGCTTATAAAACAGCAAATATGCCATTTTCAGCCGAACCAATGTTACACACCTTAAAGGAATAGTACACCCAAAACATGATTAGCCTTCATTTTCTACTCACCCCCATGCTGAACAACACTCTGGAGTACTTTTTTGATATCTCAAATGCATCTGGAGATCTGGGAGGCTTCTTGCTGTCTGCTGACATTCAAATAATGGAGGTCTGTTGTGCCCGAGGCAGAAAGGTCCATAAAAGTCCACAAAAAACGTGTCAATATTCCTCCATACTGCTCGTCCAATGGATTCCAAGTGTCCTGAGTGGGTAGCATCCATAATTTACTCGAAACGAAGTCATTTAGAATGTTTTAGAGCATAAACAGTAGTGTATAGGATTTCCTAAAAGCGCACGCCTGCGAGTTCACGAGCCTACGGAAACCGCGGCAGACCAAACCAGATGAAAGTGCGCATTCAGCTCGGCAAAGAACTCATGCTCTTCCTCAACACTGAAGTCCTCAGACATTTTTCTTTCGTTGTTTCTTTCTTTGCACAGGTAAACAGCAAATTTCTTCTTCTACGCTTGCATTATCAAGAGCAGACACTGAATGCGCACTTTCATCTGGCTTGGTCTGCCGCAGTTTCCGTAGGCTCGTGAACTCGCAGGCGCGCGCTTTTAGGAAATCCTATATACTACTGTTTATGCTCTAAAAACATTCTAAATGACTTTGTTTCGAGTAAATTATTGACGCTACCCATTCAAGACACTTGGAATACATTGGACGAGCAGTATGGAGGAATATTGACACGTTTTTTGTGGACTTTTATGGACCTTTCTGTCTCGGGCACCATAGACCTCCATTATTTGAATGTCAGCAGACAGCAAGAAGCCTCCCAGATCTCCAGATGCATTTGAGATATCAAAAAAGTACTCCAGAGTGTTGTTCAGCATGGGGGTGAGTAGAAAATGAAGGCTAATCATGTTTTGGGTGTACTGTTCCTTTAAGGACCAGCACCAAACACCCTATATAATCATTCTATAACCACTTTAACAAAATCAATGAAATTATGTTAATTAGCTGTCTGTCTAATGCTAAGGGTTAAACTGAGGGTACTACAAAGGGTAAAATCCCACTGTCCCCGGTCTTGTCAGATATAATCTTCTCGCTTTGCACACAGCTGTAAACATAAAAGTATTATAATCTTTTCTGGTTTCCCAAGATCCCAAGGAGCAGACTTGTGTCATACCTTCCTGTTCCTATGGGGCATGTTTAAAAGTAAGAGTAGATACAAAGTCGTTTTTTGTGAAACGATTAACACACATTTTTCTCCTTTCCAGGACTTTCCACCATTCTCTGTAACATTTGGCAGATCTTTTTACCCACAAAAACAGCATGAAGGGGGGATTCCAAATCAGATGACATCTTAACCACAACATGCATCTGTTGTGAAATCGATATAAATTATTATTGTAGAGTCAGCAAAACCATCTTTTTTTTGTCAACAGAAAGAAGAATTTTTGTTAAAGAGTGGAAACAATCTTTTTACAATCATTAAAGGAGTAGGCAGTGCTGAGAGTAGCCGTCCCTCTATTCTTTCTCCGTAATCAAAAGACAACTCCAGTAAGATGTGGCTTTGCTAATAACTAAGATGGGTATGAATGAGTTTCTTTGTTTATCACTCATTTTTGTTTGCTGTTGTTTTTTCATATTTTTCATTTGAAGTACTGTAGGATGTTTGTTCATGCGAGAGCCATTACCCATTACAAATCTACATACATGCTTCATTTTCTCATAAAAAGAAAAACACTGCTGTAAAATGCAGCCTAAGGCATTCCAAAGTCTGTTATGTAACTACTTTCAGATGACTGGGTAATAATTTTCTCTTTTTTTTTTTCTCCATAGCTCATATTACTAGTTTTAGCTCACATTCAAAAGTATAACAGATCGCAAACAAGAAGTAGTTTTAATTGAGAGCTCAGTATGGATAATTATTGTGTGTGAAGGTGTCTATTTAAAATTTGCTATACTGGCTCTTTTGACCTGAAAATCGGTTAGTGGTTAGTTTTTGTGGATGATGCCACATGATGAATGGGTTTTGCTGCAAGACAACACAAAATGCAAAACAGAACAAATATGTACTTATGGAGAGAGAAGCAAGAAGATTCATGTGATGACAGACAATAAATTAGATGGTGTGAGGAGAACAATAACCCAGAGGAAGGAACAGGGGGAGAGAGAGAGGGGAAGGGTAGGAGGCGATGGGTCATTTATCTTAGTTCACCTCGGCTCTGCTGCCGACTGATGACACCCCCCAACGTCCATCTCCGGTCCAGCCTCTTCAGATGAGCCTTATGTCGCTTAGTAACTGACAAACAAAAGAGGTGACCAGACGACGAAAAACAAACATGGAGACATGAAGAGCAGGCATAAACATTATACAAACACAGAGCACACAAATGACATGGGTCCGACCAAAGGAGGCCCATTATTAGCTATACAGAAGACATAAAAACAAGACCAGAGAACAAAACATGATAAGCAGTTAGAGTGGATGGGTGAATGGATGGTTACAGAGGAAGTGTTAAAACCAAGACATCTTCGCTGCGGCCTGTAATTAGGATGTTGTTAGCATGGTTTTCTCATCCTGTTGTGTTGGGGCATCTGGAGAACAGATTGCTGATGCAGGAATGCAGTTTAATTAAGACATCCAACTGAGAGCACCACCTGCTGGAGATGTGCCCATGAACTGGTCTATACTATAATGCAGACAAAACAAAAGAACCAAAAATCCCTTCTACATGGGTCTTATCTATGCTTCATTTGTCCTCTTAAACTGCTTGTTTTTTATACTATTAACTATAAAATGATTAAAACAAATTTAAAAACAAATTTGCATAATAATGCATTAATGTGACAAAAAAATTGTTCGAAAGCAGACATAGTGTTTAAAAAGATATAAGATCATGGCCTGATTTACTAAAAATTGGCTTCGTCCACCTTTAGGATTTTAGGTTAAGTAATTAGGTTTCGGTTAAGTAATTTTCCCTCTGCTATCAGGATCTCATTCTTGAAGAAACGAGCATACATGATATGTGGATACAAGCACATCAATCAAAGTGAGCTGTGTATTAGATGTAGCATGTATCATGGCAGTACTATGATGCCACATAATGGTCCAAGTTATACCGAATTATGACTAACTTAAATAATATCCATACTAAATACCTAAATCTATCTCAATATTGTGCACCGTATGAACCATCTCTATTTAATTTTGAGTAAGCTGCAGCATCATGAACGCAGGTTGCCCTACTGATATTTGTACAGCAGGAGCACTACAGCTAATATGATGAGAGCTAACATGATGGGAGCGTCATTCATCGCCATTTGCCAACTTCAAGGTAAATTTTCTGTAATAATAAAATAAACTAGCTACCTCAGGCATTAGGGAAACAAATACTACTACCACCATGTTTCCGACGTTGACAGATTAGTGATCATGTGGTTAACAACTAGTAACACTAAACCCAAAGCATTTGTAAGTTGTTAGAATGTGTATTTGATTAGTTTGTTACTTTTAAAGTCGTGGGGAAGCGGCTGTTCCAACCATTGCATTTCCAAATTCTCCCGAATGGTGCCAGACTTTACATGAGTGAATTAAGTTAATGTGATTGGTCATTTATCAACAGAGCAGGATTGTTGTGGTGGAAGGTTCGCAAGCAAGTTTGGTGCTACTAGGTCCCCAATGGGAAATTACTTTGGGACCAAGTAGCACTTAGAAATGACACCGTCAAGGAACGTTATGACAGCGGAAACATGCAAGAGGAGGATGTTGTGGAATAGGACGCCAGGGCAGCAGAAGGTTGGTTTGGTGTAAAAGGCTTACAGCCGTACATGTTTGAGCCCTTTCCTCGCCATGCTGCTATTTCTGTTAGCTCTACCCCTGCCGAAGACACAGACGTCCATTCCTTTGAATACCGGGACGCAACTCAATTGTAAAGTAAATCATTTTTATTTCTTAATTTCAACTGTTGCTTATATTAGCTGCGACATATGAATCCATATGCTATTACCGAAAAAATGTCATTGACAGATGATCATTGATAAATTATTTGCCGAATTTAGGTGTACACGCTGATGTATAACTAACTGACCAGCATAAAATAACGAAAAAAAAAACCTCACAGATTTTAAGACACAATTTTTTTTTAAATAGAAATTTTGGGACTATATAGTCTAGAATGATTTGACATTCAAATATGACTTCCCTACAACTTTAAGTGAAAGCAAAAGTACCAAATGACTTGAGAGCAAACCTTTTTTTTATTATTTTAAATCTGATATTATGGGCATGGAGCTGTAAAGCCATAATACTCTGATAATGTGATATTTTTGGTTAAGAATATTATACGTTTAGAATTTCAAACAGGATTGTGCCTAATTATTACACATACTGTGAACATAGTTCAGTTTTGAGGTTAAAGGTATAAATATGACACAATACAAAATTAGACTATTGCCTTCTTGTTAATCACCCAATGTTTTAATTAATTAATCCCAAATCAAGAGGACTTGCAGTACCCTCTCACCCAATGAAGGAGTCTGGAGGAACAGGTACATAGAACAGGTACGTTTATGAATAAGATGGCTGCAAAATCTGGTTTGTTTGGAGTTTGCAGTTAAAAATGCTGCTTTATCCTTTAGTAAATCAAACCTCCTTTTTAATTGGAAAGCATTTTAAAGCCATAAAAGACAACTCACTGCGAAGAAAACACTAATTCAGTGTTTTATGTAGGGATTATATGCCAGCCTGTTTCTCCCCCTCATACATCCACGTGTTGCCTGGCAACTGCTGAGAGGACAGAAATAGTTTGGCACACAGACCCCCCATCATTTGCCAAACTGTCATCTTACATTTCAGTTTTAAACGGTTTGAACACATGAAATATAAGAATTGTACATTTCTTACACATTTTATACCAAAGCCAGCTGTTTGTTTCAGTGTTTCCTTCGCGCTGTTGCTCAACTTACAGTAGTGTCTCAGTAATCATGGAAATGTCAGGAAAAGTGTCTCTGTCAGGAGGCAAACATAGTAAAAATGGTGCAATCGTATACAACTAGCTTGAATACAGCAAACGCAGGATGAGGTGACGCTACCTCAGGTTTTTGTTATACAGTGCTGAGGAAAATGCACTCCCTTGCAATTTTTTTTTTCACTTCTGAACTTTTTTATAACACTTAAATATTCAATATTTTTTATACATTTTCATTTTTCAATTTTAGCTTTTCTACATATTTTTTTTACAAATATAGAATGAGTAAATTAAAGCAGATTCAAAATAGTAATAACCTTTTCTACCCAAAAGTAATTAATTCTAACCAAGCTCCTCCTATGTGAAAAGATAATTGCCCCATAAACCTAATAACCACTTTGTACCTCGCTTCAGGGCAACAGCTGCCATCAAGCATTTGTGACAATTGGCAATGAGTCATTTACATCACCATGGAGGAATTTGGCTCACTCCTCATTTAGAGTCGTTTTAATTCACCGGTCTTGGAAAGTTTGCGTCATGCATGACCAGTCTATTTAGCACAATGCCACAGCATCCCATTCATTATGTCTGAATTGGACTAGCCCACTTTAAAGACTTTAAAGTTTATTTTTCGGTCATTCCGTGGTGGATATACTTATGTGCTTGAGGTCAAAAACTTGTGGCTGGACATTCTTCCTCATTATTGTCTATCAAAGAGCAGAATTAATGGTTCCATTAATTGCAGCCAGTGGTTACTGTCTGGAAACATTTGTTGTGATGTTCCTTTTCTAAAATGCTGTATTAATTGGAAACCAGATGTAACAGCGCCGCTGGTCACCAAAAAGTTTCTTTGAGGATAATTAAATGGTTTCCTTTGCAAATCAAATATGTGCTCCTATGTAACTTTTGGTCAACAGGTTTTCACTTTGTAAGTTTAATTTAATCTTTATTCCATTGATACATAATGTACAAGGACTGACCTTAAGTAAGACAACAGATGCAAGTGATTTTTTTTCAGTATCTTCTGTCTTTGTGACCTCCTTGTGTTGTTTTTCTCCTTCTTATTTGTGACTAATGGCTATTACTGTGATCTAATAGCACCCAAAGTTTTAGATCTCATTTTGTAACTGTTAGCATACAGTAAATGTCAAATATTTCCTCAACTGGTTATGATTTACTCTAGATTGGGCATGATATGCTGCCTTTAGATATATTTTAATCTACTTTATGTTGTCGGACACGTCGTATTTCACTCACTAGACTAACCCTGTCATAAAACAAAACCGATGATTTTCTAAACTTGTTTAATTACAGTTAATTTTTGATCTAATAAGGTCACAACAACACTTTTTCCCCCATAGAATGAAGACAGTTTGGGTAAACTTGTTCCCTTAAAATGAACTTATTTTTTAAGATTATTTAATTTATACAGCTTACCCCTGTCACAATGCTGCACTTTAATTGCAATAACTTGTGCAATAACTGTGAAATAACTTAATACCCAGTGCAATAAACTCTGCAATAATCTAGTTTAATAACAGACGTCAGCTGTTTTAGTTATCTCATTACCTCACTGTGGCTCCTTACCTGGTACCACTTTAATGTATAATGCGAAAATTTAAGTCACCTTAAATGTACATATGTCACCTTAAATCTCTGTCCTATTACTTTTTTTCTTGATCCATTGTATATATGTGGATCCACTTTATGTATCCCATGCACCTTTTCCACCTTTTAGCGACTTTTTTTTAACTATTGAGCCAATGTGACAAGTGAAATTCTCCACTGTGGGATAAATAAAGTCTATATTATCTTTTCTTATCTTATAATAAAATTTTATTAGATGGTCCAAGATATCCCAGTGTGACAAAAAACAAACAAACAACAGATTAAATCTGTGTGGGATACATACTTTTTCCACAACATTGCATGTTTTTTTTTTTTTTTTAATCACCACTTCTAATTTTTGGTTTCCCAAAACTTTTTTATGTGACATCCCCAGATCACAGACGAGAAATTGACAAAGAGGCTCTTTGTGAGAATCGTGCCATTCCTCTGACTAAGTAGACTCATAAACACTAATTACACTGACAGATTGTCTCTCCCTACCCCCCCAGCAGCTTAAATAATAAACCTCAGCTACCTCCAGCTTTATAGAGTACAAAGGAATATTGGCATTGACAACTTTGAACATTTGTAATCAATAAACGTGCTATTGGGTTGGCTACAGGTACCATTCCTGACCACAAAACCCCATCTGTTGTCAGGGTTCCAGCATAATCCTGTGTTTTATAAATGGTATTTAAGCAGAGTTTGGGGAAAACCTGCATTCTGAAATTAATACCATACCTTACCTGATTGAACTCCATTAGTATGATTTAAACTCCATTCATTTGCTAAGAATCAGATGAGACTTGTTGAAGGCCTGTTGTGTATCCAACAGGGAAACGATGCTGATTGGATCCAGACTTTGGTGGTAAACTTTGGCCTGTTATTCTGGTGAAAATAAATCACTAAAAAGACTGTTTGCTATTAAGCTCTTGGATAGCTCACAGCGACTTCAGTAAACTCACAAACCCTAACATCAACACTCAGCATCAATTTGCAATGATAAGCAGATAATGCATGAAACAGTGTTAAAGTCATGTCAGAGCTGGTTTTCTTTTTTTAACCAGTGCCATAATTTAAACAGTATGACTTATATAAAATATAATTTTTCTATCTCTGCTGTTGATAAAAATTCATGCCTCTTTCATGAGCACACTCCGAGGTGGTCAAAGCCCTAAATGCTGCCCTGTATCTTTCCTGCCTCCTGCATTACTGTACAGTACATCGCTTCAGACACTGTGGTTTGGTCTTTCCTGGCACCTCTTGCTGTTTACCAAGGTTTGAATCTACACTATGACAAAGTGAAGCATTGATGGCAGACAGACGGAGAGAGCAATTCAGAGCTGCTGGACCTTAGCTGTCAGGTTGAACTGACTGAGGAGATGCTGTCCCTAGTTTTCCTCACTGTGTTGCAGATCAAAGACTGGGGCATGTGTTTGGGTGCAGTGCTTTAGAAAAGTATTCAAACCCCCAGTGTTTTACAACACTTCATCATATCATAAGCAAAACATGTTTGCAAAAAAAAACAGCATTGCAAAGGAAAAATATATATATATAATTTTCAATTTGAAAAAAAATCATATACTATTAGCTGGAATTTATGTTTTTAGTCTTTTGGGGTATATATCTAAACCTATTTGGATTTCTATTTATGTATTTTTCCCCTCCTCCTTCTTTGCTAAATAACTAAAGCTCAGTCACTATGCTAGGTGAGCAGCTCTAAACTTTAAGGCTTAAATCCTGCCATAGATTCTAAACTAATGTGACGCCACCTTTCAATCAATCCTGGAGGCTTGTCAGCTTCTGACCATCACCAATTGTGACTTGTCTCCCCTGCAGGAGCAGCAGTGTCTCTTTCTCTATCAACTTTCAAAAGGGTTTTGCAATAGAAAAGGTAGACATTTCTCTGTGACAAAAGACATCTAATAAAAGACAAAATGTTAGTTGTGAACAAGCTATTCAGACACGCTAACCTCTAAGTATATAGGAGATGTAGCAAAGTTAATTGTATTCCCAAACACGAAAAAGGAGCCGTTCAAAATAAAAAGGCCTACTGTGAGGAGCTGAACACTGGGAGCTATATGTTGTTAATTTGTAGGAAGGTAACAAACAATTATTCCTTTTTTGCTTTAATTACAGCGTTTTCCCATGTTTAGCTTAGAAAAAGCCTGCATTCCCTAATTAATTAGCAACACATGTGGAGATAAACCGCATTAATGCAATGTGCTGGCATGGGCTGCAAATAATTATACACAGCCTTATCATGTATGTTATGAAAACATAATTCAGTTTTTTACCCTCTCATTTATGTACTCAATTCTCTAACCACATATTTGTAACAGCAAAAGGTGTCAGACACAGCAACTCACAGCAAGCCTGATTGTGTCTCTTATTATTCTTTCTCTGTCTGTAGAAAACCTGGACTTTAATATTGATTTTTATGTTACTGCCTTGAAAACACTTTATTGACTTGATCTAGAAAGAAATGCTAAAGTGAAATATGCCATTCAAACACCATCCAAACAAATAAGAAGTCTTGAAAAATAAAAAAAAGAGAGACAAAGGCCTGTTGCCAACCTAAACCAAATAGTAATCAACTGGAGCTACCACTGGATATTATTTGTCATAGTAATAAAAACAAGACCCATGTCAGCATAGTGCTACAGTCACTATGTTTGCCATGAGGTGTATTGATTGCTTGTTTTCCGCCCCTCTAAGCATGGTCAAAAAAGTAATAAATAAAACACCTTTCCAAATTACTGCTAGGTGGGAATGGAACAGACTACTTGAGGCTGCATTTTAGATACGTGGACACAGCACTCTACAGGGACTTACCTTCCCCTGCTTTGGAGGCACCCAGCTCCAAATCGTCCCGTGTCCCATTGTGAGAGTTGAGATAAGTAGCTGGGACCCAACCCTGCTCTTCTGCAGTGCTGACAAACCACCAACCTGTTAAGAGATAAAAGAAGCTGAAAACCAACAGGACCTGCAGGCTTGTTTTTGTTCACCTAACAACTCCCACAATACATGCATATTAAAATGATGTAGAATTAGAAAGGGCATGGAAATAAAGTCTTTTTGATGCATCTCAATATTTCTAATAAATCACTTCATGATTTTTTAATCAGTGATTTTCTATTGATAACACAATGGAAAATCGCAAAGACAAACTATGTGTAAAACCTGGTTATTTTGCCCATAAATCAACCTCTTTCACTGCCAAGAAGAAAATGAACACTGGCAGGCTACTGGTCGACTCATGACAAAGTTTTCTTTAAGTCTGCATTTCATCAGGATCAACACAGAAAAAAAAATCACAGGGCAGGATGAGCTGATATGCTCTTCCTAGCCAAATTCTCCATTTGCAGATGTGAAAACGACATGATTTAACGGTAGTGAACATGATGACAACTTTCCTCTGGCTTATTAAAAGGGAAACATAATGATTAATTGTAATGCCAGGTTTAAATAAAATAAACAAGTTAGTGAGTACGGTTGGTGAGTGCTCATAAGATCCAGCCAAATAAGATATTCCTGTTAATGTTCTATTGTAAAGTAGGGTACACTCTGTGAAAAATTGGCCTGGTTATAACTTTGCTCATCAGTCAAAAGCACTGATTCACCTTCAGTGGAAATTAAAGGAGGGATACAAAATACACTGTGTGATCATTATGTATATATATATATATATATATATATATATATATATATATATATATATATATATATATATATAATAAAAGAATCAGCCAGTATAACAAATGGCAACAAATAATTTGTCATCTATGTTTTTCAAAATTATATGCTGAAGTACGAAATCAAAAAGTCATCAGCATTCTAGTTCACTTTTAATGTGGTTTTCTCAGTATGATGAAATAAAATTAAACCTAGATCAATGAATTTTATCAAAAGAAAAACAAGCAGGAATGGTTAACTGATCATATATTAAACATCCCTTCCTGTTTCTGTTCAGTTAATGATGTAAAAAAAATAATAACCTGTATTTTTCACTGCAACTGCTCATTACAGTTAAAGTTGTCCTTTGCATTTAACCCATAGCTTTTGGCGATCTCAGTGAGTGTTCTGGGCCTAAGAGTCTTGGTCAGGAACCCAGAGATCCTGAGCAAACCCATGCATTTCAAACCAGTAAAGTAGATTTAAGCATAAAAGCTGAATTTAGGACACATTTGCACAGAGAATTATATCTATGAGCTGAAAGTGTCATTGATTTAGCGACACAATGACTGCCCTAAAAGCGAAATAGTTGATCAGGTGGTGAATCACCTTCTAAATTATAAATATTATTTCATTTGTTGATGCACTATATTAGTAACTAAAGAAACTTAAAAAAACACCTATACAACACAGATAAAAACCTCAAAACATAAATAGTATAAAGTCAACATGCAACTGCAAAACTTTCTCAGATGTGTGTGAGAAAAAACTGTGCTATATTTAATATGCCAAAGGCACACACACACACTATTTGTTGTGGTAACAGGATTACAATATGGCTGACAGCTGTATGGACGACCCATAAAGAGGACAGAACTGTTCCATGACTCTTTCACAGCTGGTCCAAACCTCAAGTGTACACTTTCCTGTGAAAGTCTTCTGGTATAAATCACTGCTGTTGCTTATGGTTATTAATAACTGCTATGTGAGGAACAGAGGAGAAATATATACATTTCTGAAGCATCAACAGTGGAGTACATGCAGAAATGGAGACAGTGTTTCAAATTACAACCACAATATTCTATTGGCAATGCATGTGATAAATCAACACAAAATTGGGCTAAATTGTAAATAGAACTGAAATACGCTTTTTTTTTTTTAAATTTCCTTTTTTTTATAAATCTGCAAACTTTTGTGCACCCTTTACTCCAAAACCTTTTTGACTAATTGAGTACAGCTGTTTTATAAATACAGTATATCACAGGCTTTTTAGAGAACATTAAAATCACTATCAGAAAAAGCTTATAGACGTGCAAAGAATTTGCATTAGTGATAAGGTATTACAAATAGATAAACATTGATTTAAATAAACTAAAAATACATTTTGAAATATATTATGTGGAACATTTGAAATGAGTGGAATAAGACATCATATAGAAGAAGAAAACAGTACAAAGTTATAAACTTGGAGGAAAAATTAAAAGCAAGTTTAGACTGAAATAATCTCACAAGCTTTTAACAGCTTATGTTTCACTGTTAGAAATGCATATAACTTGACACTGAAAAAAAATGTAGCCAGCCAGCTTTTGTGATGGAAAGCTCAACTGGAAGAATTAATTCACAAGAAAATGTCAAGGAGGCTATGTAAATATCTGAAACAAGGTGTTGTGGACATTGATTTCAAAGTTAACAGTTTGGATCTACTTGCAAAGTGCTAACTATGGAAAAGAGAATACAATAGTCAAAAGCATAAAACATGGAGGTAGGAGGATCACCATTTGCAATTACAGGGAAGCTGTCTAGAGTTGGTGGCTATAGTGGGTGATAAGACAGATAAATGCAAATACCGGGGAATCCCAGAATAACACCATTTAGACGTTCCAACAGATCAATGTGGCACGTAACCAAGGGAATGGTTTTATGTAAAAAATACATTCAGTTAAAGCAAAAACCTAGACCAATTCTCTAATCTGTAACAAGACAAGAAACTTTAAAATTTACCGAAAATTTACATCACTATGATTGATATTTGTGTGAGCCTTTTTAGAAAAAAGCATGGAGAAAAACACACATTTCTTTATATATAAAACAGGTGGAGATAGAACCACAGAGAACTGCAACTAAAAAGTTAACTAAAAGGTACTAAAAAGGTATTAGTTTAAATTACTAATCCAGGAACGCTACAAAGAGATAGAAGCCACACTTTTCAGGTTGTAATTAAGGAAAATCTTTTAAAAGTGGTGGAAAATCATATTCTATTCCCCAGTAATGCTGCACTATATTTTGATTTGTCATAAAGATGAGGAAGTCTGCAAAAGCTTCAAAGCCTTAATGATGAGCAAACAGTTTGGACGTATTTTATTAAGGCGATTGATTTAGCTGTTAGTAAATTAAATGAATAAAAAAATAACTAGCTGTTCAGTATTCCAAACTCTCATGACTAACACAACCAACAAATTGATTTTGCTTCCTCCTTCCTGTCCACCCAAATCCAACTGGAAGCTAAAAGAACCATAAACATCCTTTTGACAGATGAAAGCATGCCATTCTCAGTAGCAGCAGCAACAAATGAAATGCTTCTAAATCTATTTCAGCTTGAAGTGTAGAACATCATATATCTGAAGAAAGATGTATTTGACTGATAGACTTGCTAATAAAGAATGTCATCAGAATATCACAAATATCGCAAAGTTCACAGTCATGTAAAGCCATTTCATAATAATTATTGCTCAAGCTGAAAGTAAATTTATGGCAGATCTGTTGATTTTTTTTATATGTAATTGGGAAAACACAGAAACTGCAAATAAGAGGAAAGAAAAGATGCAGACAGATATAGAACAGAGAAGACGACAAGCTGCACATTCTGAATCTTAAAATATTTTTCAGTTCTCTTACATCTTTTGCCACACTTATTCAGACTCAGAAAATGTTGAAATTGAAAACTATATATTTTCATACTTTATAGTCTATGTATAGACTATTTTGCAGTTGGCCGTTCAATTAAATGAGTCAAGATAAGAAGTGGTGATTGGCTCTTAGATTTGCCAGCTAGCATCCTGACACATACAGTAACAGGCCATTTAATAGGTTTCTTTGAATCAAAGCTTTAACTTGAATCAAAACACGCTGCCAATAAATCAGACTGAAACAACAAACCACACTAAACAAAACATGCTGCCCACAGATTTTAAATCAAAAGACATAAATTACTTATTCCCTCTATCCACTGCACATATCAAAGCTTAATAAAATGTATTATTATGATTAATTACATGAAATTACAGTGACATAATTTCTTTAAGCCAGTTTAGGCCAAACAGTCTTGAAAAGTGACAATAACTCATTAGACCATTGACAAAATTTGTATAAATTCTCCGGATTCTAACTGATCATAAGCTGTTTATGGTGTATAAATAAAATCAACCTCAAAAAGTGTGTGTGGGTGTGTGTGTGGGGGGGTCAAGATGCCTAAACCTGCAAAGGATCATTTTGACTCACTTGGAATGTAATCAGTGAACACTGAGGTGTTTGAAGAAGCTTTTTTTTTAAACTCTGCGCTGAAAATATATAAGGACATAAAACATGTGCTGCTAATCCAAAAGGTCTGAGAAAATATGAACTCTTATTGATTCAAGAGGTTTATAGGATTCAACCATCCCTCCATACCTCAACTGCTTAGACTGAGTTCACTGAACCTCAAAAGAATAAATAAATAAGCAGGAACACATTATACATGTGCTGATTTCCCTAAAATCTGCATTTCACATCTAAAAGGTTATATCTATGTACAAAAAATCTCCTTGCTTTTATTCAAAGAGGGTGTGCTCCGCTATTGTTGTTCACAGGCAGCACATATACATCTTTAAGAAATCATGTGGTGTACTTTAGGTTTCCAGTAAAATATTCCAAACACCCTGTACTATATAACAAGGTGTGGTGAAAATTAGGGTGTGATTCTTACTACTTGGATGCCAATTCCAAACTTGACAGGGTTAACATATTGTGTTTTTTTACAGTGATACACCTCCTTAACTGAGGTCATTGCAAAAGAAACAGCTGTTTTGTGGGTCTCTTGCTGCCAAGACAGCAATTTTTCTGTATTACACAATCCTGACTTTCAGATGAAATCACATTCTGAAGTCTGCATGGAGCTCTGGAACTTGTTAACCTTTATGTAAATGGGACTGCATGGATCACAAGGTCTTGGTGTTAATCTTTCAGAATATACACTGTGAAATACCCAGCAGATTTCAAATATAATGTGCCTGTTAACACAAAAATAAGGGGGAAAAAAGTATGTATTGTCACAGTTAAGCCAAATAAGCTCATTTTTTTGTTAAAACCTACAAAAACAGGTCAATGGCATGAATCATATTAACTGAGAGAGTAACATTTTCTATTTGAAAGCTGAAATCTGAAAGCATATCAGTGGATTAAGTAAGTTATATGCCGTCTAAAATGGGGGTGAAAACATAAGCATATTGAATGTTTGGAGGGAGACAACTTGTCTGAGCTTAAACAACTATCCCTAACGGATTAATTCAGAAAAAGATACCTGTCAAAGTTAAAATATCTGAGGAAACTGGTCTCGTTAAATTCAAAAGGAAAACAATGAAGAAATTTAACATATTTCAATAGAAAAAGTTACAAAACTGTACAGGGAAATAGACAGCAACAGGTAACAAATTTAACTAAGATTTGAAATAATGTTGTTATTGCAAAAAGCTCCATCATATCATTCCTATGGCGTAAAGCCCGTTTAATAAAATTCTAAAGAGAGTACAACCTTTTTTTTTCTGGTTATGTAAACTGGAGAGCCGGTCATAGCAAATCCCTCCTTCCAACTGTTCCTGCACACTGCCAGTCAGTTGGCTGAAAGAGGCTACTACAACTCTCCTTCACTGAACAGAAAGCCCATTATCATATAAATGAATACCATCAGATTTTTGTTTTTACTCAGGATTGGCATACTGTGGGAGTCTCATAAAATCCCATCCTTACTCTGACTTTGTTATTAAATCATAACAGTTTAAAGCATTTAAACATAGTTTACATTTGCAGCTTCCAGTGATTTAGGAGCTGTATTTTGCAGACCACAATACATAAACCAAACCTCAATTATGCACCATAATCAAAGATCAAACTCAGACTGTCAGCCTCCAAAATGAGAAAACCAGACGATCCACCTTAATAGAAGGGTAATGCATGACATGGGCATCAATAATTAAAAAAAAGCTTTGTTTTAACAACTTGTGCTTTAACTTTTTATTCATATATGCCTTGCAGAACTATAAATTGCCTGTGCAATTTTTTTTCACACACTAGAATCAAAAGAAACAAACCCCCAAAAAATTCTGCTATAGAGTTGAAAATCCTCATGGTGCAAAAAGATTCTTTCAAGAACATACAGTTTGTACATCTTGAGCTCAGCTGTGCCTTGACCGCAGTACTAGACATTTGAAAGCCTCAAGAAGTCAAACTGCTGAGCAGCACAGTTCTCCAAAAGAATAGTGTTGCTAGTTCTGAGCTAATGGCTTTTAACTGTTACCAGTGGGCTTAAAATAACACAGCTGAGCACCAGCTCACTTTTATTAACTAATGCTACATTCTAGCACCCAAGAGAGATTAACACAGCCATATGGTAAGTGGGAAAGTATAAGAATGGGCTTGTTTAAATCCAGTACAGCTGTGTTTGTGCTTCCCATACAGTGCTCTGGATAGGAGAGCTAAAGCTTCGAATGTCAATGCAGATATGAATGTGGCAACAACAATCTACTTACCATTTTAGTCCTCTGTGTAAACCAAAATACTATGTCTACCTTTATGTCTATAAGAGTTTAAAAAGAGCAAATGGTATATGGCAAAACCAATCTTTCCACAAAATTAACTATAATAAATCTCAAGTCAGGTGTGTTGACATACTAATTACGATCTTCCAATCTATGTCATAATAGCAATATATTCATAATTGTATAAATGTCATAAATGAAGAAAATGTATTTGATTTTAATGCATCTTGTTTATTTTTCATGTGCGTATTAAGATGAAGTGGGCAGAATTTCTACTGGATCAGGACAGAACATTCAGTTTTCCCATCATATCATTTTTATTTTAATGCTTTTACTGGTTATTTCTCCATCCTTTTAGTAGCATGTGGGTACATTCCATTGCAGTGGAACATATGTAAAGTATATTTGGCTTGTCAGTGTTGCAACCCTTAGGCAGAGAAATATTTCAACACGCTTGGAAAATATATATCAGGCTTGTTTAAGTATACATAAAACTGCTCAAGTTAGAGTATCAAATGCAAGAAATTTTTTATTGATGCATTTTTTGCCTGAAGCTGTGTAACTCTATGTCACTGAGATACAGATGCTGTGTGATTAAAGTATCCTGGGCTTTGACATTTTTAGTGCAACTAAAGGATGTAGTTTGGTACTGGGGAGTATTTTCTTTGGAAATATTGCAGTTTGGCTGTGCGTGTTCAGGGTTCATCCCTACCACAGGCTTTTCTTAAACACAGTATATCTCAGCATGCAAGAAAATTTAGCTAATTGTAATGTCCCTCTTAACAAAAGCAAGACAGATAACTGCTTAGATTGACTGTTTAAATAATAAAAAAACGATTGATGGCTCAAATGATGTGCATGTAGGACATCTACAGTAAAATTAATAATTGGGAGGGGTGTTACTGGATCATACAGTACATGTGATAGACTGTACATTAAATTCCACTTATGCAAACCTAAATATGCAGTGTAAGCTTTTAGGATCTACTAATAGACACCTGACCCCAATAAAGTAGCTGAATTAGTTAAACTTTTTTTCTTTGAGGTTGCAAAAACCTAGAAATGTAAAAAAAAAAAAAAAAAAAAAAAAAAAAAAAAAAGTACATACAATCAAGATTAATCTCAGTACTCTAGCAATTCAGTTTACTGTTTATTCAAGTTGCCATTATTGAATTAACAAATCTCAATGAAAAAATGTGTGAACTAAAAAAAAAACAACGTATTGTACAATTTAAATATGCTTTAAATGGCTAAGACAATTTGAAAAAAAAAACTAATTCAATCCTAAGCAACGTCCCCTGAGGACTTCTGGATAGAGCCTGTTTACAGATAATGAACTTTTTGGTTGTTTTTTTTGTATCCTAAATACAAAATATACATGTTTTTTGGTACAGTTTTGGTTGACAGTGATGCAAAAAAGTATTAAGTCAGCAATTGACTGTGTAAGTTCTCCAACTTAGGTGAGCGAGATCTGTAATTTTCAGTATAAGTATATGTCAATTATGACAGACAAAATGGGAAAAAATAATCCAGGAAATGAAATTATATGATTTTTTTATAGAATTAATTTTTAAATTATGGTGGGAATAAGTGTTTGGTCACCTACACACAATCAAGACGTCTGGCCAGATGTCACAGACCTGTAACTTTAAGATGCTTTTCTGTCCTTCACTCGGGACCGGTATGGATGACTTGTGTTTGAATTCGTTATCTATATAAAAGACACCTGTCCACTACCTCAAGCAGACAAACTCCAAACTCAACCATGGAGAAGACAAACAGTAGCTGAATATAATAGGGAAGACAAGTGTATACCCATGCAAAGCAGGGTTGAGCGAATATACAACAAGTAAGGTGTGAATAAATCAATTATTGGAGCAAGTGTAAGAAAATGGAGGACATACAAGACCATTGATAATCTTCCTCTATCTTGACCCCACGCAAAATCTAATCCTGTTGGGTCAAAATGATCATGAGAACAGTGAGAAGAAAGCCCTAAACTACATTAAGGGGCCCTGTTGAATGACCTACAGTGAGCTCGGATCAATGTAACAAAGGCTCCCATCGGTAACAACAGTAACACAGATCAAACCCTGCAGCTCCAGGCTAGACAGTACATATCCAGGATCATTTCAGGTTTTTTCAAAGGGTATATGAATGATCCAGATGAGGATTGGGAAAATATTCTGCAGTCAGATTAATACCAAAGTTGGCAAAAACTCAACTGATCATGTTAGAAGGAAGTAGATTGGCAGAAAGTAGAAAATTTGTATCCCAAAAACAACATACATACTGTACGGTAAAGAATGGAGGTGGACACATCATGCTTCAGAACTGTTATTTCTGCTAAGGAGACACGATACCTTATCTGTGATATGGGAAGAATGTAAAGGCCAATGCAGTGACGATTGAGTCCGGGTCTTCCAGAATATCAGTGAACCTGAATGCACCACTCAGGCAATGAAGGAGAGGCTCTTAAAGTATATATAGAGATGTACTCTAGTGAACGATTACTCGTTTACTAAATGGGTTTACGATAAGTTCAATAGAATTTTAAATATTATTGAGCAGATGAACTGTTTAAGCCTTACAAATGCTGTTTAATCCAAAACATAATCTCCACCACCTTGCAAATTTCTCCTTACCCAACTGAAAATGTATTAACCTAAAAAGAACGGCATTAGTCCTCCATCTACTGTAAATATAAGAACTGCAGACTCAGCAGGACAAAGTAGCCCTGTTTTCCTGGACCTGATATGTTGAGGAATGTAGGGGCTCAGCAGAACTAGTGATACATGACACCACTGTTGAGAAGAGAAGAAAAGTCCATTCATTTCCATTGCCTGTATTTATTAAAAGTAGATCCTATATGACCTCACAAGTGGGCAAACTATATGATACAGTACACCCACCTACAGTTACCAGCAAGGCTTTGGGTGAAGGATGGGTTGGGGCCAAAAACAGCACAAAAGGACTTTTAAGGCCTATGTTGATGAAAGGAACGACCTTCCCTCTTAGCCAGCCTGTGAAAGGATCCCCTCACGGTCTGAACGAAGGCTTTGCCTGTGTCTCGTTTGCCTTTTAGATCCTGTTGGTGGGGAAACACAGCAGTCCTTTAACATCTGAAACCGAAGCCTTTTAAATCATCTAGAACTTAGCAAACCTTTCATTACGATTAGTTATTTTTTCTTTTCTGACCAATTTCTGACAACTTCTGCAACTACTTTTAGAACCTTAATGTTTATGTCCCCCAAGTGACTAATATGTTGTGCCTCTGCAAGATGTAACACATACACAAGCAGCTTTCTAGGCTGAAATGCCTAGTTTAAACCTACTACCTGACTTTCTGTATCTAAAAATGTTGTCTAAGGTTAATTTCTTCGGATGGTCAGTGCTTCCTCTGTTAGTTTGAAGGAATGTGAGAGATGGGGATTGCTCTGACTGGATAATGTTTCTTCCATCTGCTGTGGCAACCTCTGCAGAACAAAAATCCGACATTTAACACTTGGCAAGCTTTCCATATAATGTCTTTGGTGGTTCGTTGACAAGAATTATAGGTTTTTTCCTCTGTTATACAAGGAAACATGTTCCCGCTGAAACTGCACATACCAGGCTGGTAAACTGAACGCTCGAGGAAAAACAGCAAAGATGTTGCCTTTTTTCTGCTCCTGACTGTGATGCACAGAAGAATTTCAAGAAAACATCATTATGTTTAAGCTTTGAAGTTACAATTTTTTAATTCCCAGAAAAGTTGTTTGCCATTGCGAAACATCTGTCATCTTGCTGAGTTCTGCAGAACCAGAGTGAAGATCAAAGTGCCATCCACAAAAATATAGATTCTTAGTCTGAAGCTGCAACGTTTAGACACCTAACCATAGTGATATACTTCCTGTGCATAACATTGTTCCTTATGGCAGTGTACCAAGTATGCCAAGTTACCTGGATAGTAATATTCTTTCAGTACTATTCAAAGAGGCCAATATACAGAAAATGCATGCACTTGAAAGAGAAGAGAAGCACTAAGATTATTACCAACTAATTTAGCATTTTCCACAAAGGACATACTTAAATTCTAACTGCAAAGAAAAAAATGCTTTGACTCTAAATGTAACTAAATATTATTTAAATATAATTTATCAAGGAAAAGGAAATATACATCCATTGACCAATAGGGTTAATTGTCCTATGACATCATATTGTTTCACAACAGCTTTTTTTCAAGACATTCGTGTCAAGACAGATGGGCTGTAGGTATCATTTCTGTAAGCTAGTCATTCGGGTTTGATCAACAGTTTCATGTCAGACCGTTAACTTTGGCCTCAGGCAATTAGTTCGTTCCCGTGTTATCGTTGATAAACTGGCTGATAAGCTTTGGAATAGTCTAGTCTCGTTTTCAAGATCAACTAATTTTTCTTTCATAACAGGAAGATTGCTAATTGTCAATCTTTTCTACAGATTCAGAAATAATCTGCTGCAGTCTCTGTCTCCAACAGAACGCCAAAACCCTAATGATAATTCAAATACCAGTTACTGCTGTGACTGAAATCTTTCTTAGGCCTTAAACTGCCTGGCTGCCAATGTCTCTGAATTTGCACAGGAGACCGGTATCTCAACCTTAATGACAACTTCTTTTAAAGTTTTCTGTTAAACTGAAGCTCCAATTTAAGCTTGTAATATTTCATAATACCCAGTATCTGCATAAAGAAATCACTAATAGAGGACTGAGAACAAAATTTTTAAAGTTACTCTTGAGAGGGAGTGAAAATGTCTGCAATTATACAGATTTTTCTAGCAGTAGCTTTTACCTTTTCTGACAGCCTTAATTAGGGTGTGAAGTTTAAAACTATTGAGTGCAAAGTGTTTGAACTGACCTGCAAAGCTGCTAGCTTGAGTTTGGATAACATCCTTCCCACAGAGTGTAAATGGAGGAGACGTCCTGGAGGATCCATTAAGCCATTATAATGAACCAACCTCTCTGAACCACTAACTTTGGCAGCAAATACCTTTTTCCATTTTCCGTCTAAGTTTCTTTATGCACAAAGCTAACCCCGAGCCAGCTTCCCCCCACTCATAAAATAGGCAGATGATATGGACTGCAAAAAGAGCAAGGACACAATATAAAAGAAGAAAATGTTGCTTCAACATATTCCTCTGTAAACTGCTCTGTAACAACACTTTTATCTTCCAAAATCTTTGTGACATAATGGTGACAGGCCTCCTTTTTCAGAAACTGAAGTCTATGACAGTTGATGTTATTATCCAGTATTTACTGATCTAATTTTAAATAATTCCATCTACTTTAATCCCAACAAACCAGAGAGCTGCATATGCTACTGTTCCAAGTGAAGGAAAGACCACACCACAAACTGTATCGTCCAGCTAGTGCAATGGAAAAAACTCGTTTGGCTTTGGACAGCAGGCTGGAAAAGTAGAGAAAGCTAAGCTCGCCTATAAGTCTAACCCAGATTTTCTGTCCTGTAAAAGCCATATGTTATCGGACCAAGGTAAGGAAATGCTGATAGTCACATGAAGCCCCGGAGAGAGTCAATATCTAGAGTAGAGTAGCTTTACCAGCAGGATGACTGTTAAAGGTTTTTATTAGTAGCAAAATAAAGCAAAATTTAGCCTTCATTTACTGAGGCTTACAAAAGCATTTATATCCATAAACTTCCTTGGATTTTCTCCAGACAAAGTATTGCACCATTCTGAAAATAGCTGATGTTTTAAAACTTTTTGTTAAAATAAAATCTAGTACAGCCAGTTGCCTTCAGGAATCAGCAAAATGGTAAATACAGCTAGCTCTGTATAGAATATTCTGTGAATAAATAAAAATGTTGTGTGAAGGCCTGTTGAAAAAAACCATTATGGAGGCCACGACCAATGGAGGACTGGTAGAATATAAAGTGGTGGAGAAAACTAAAGTAGTCCTCCAGTTCACCTAACATAAAAAACGAATCAAGAGTAGGACTGAAACAATTAATCGGATCAATCATAATTAATCGATTATTGTAATAATCATCAAATAATTTAGTAATTGATTAATTTCAATTGAAAAATAGGGTGGGTTAAGCCCACCCCACGGTGAGTTATAATAAGTTTAAAAATAACAGAAAAATAGTTTTCAATAGGATCAGCAAAACAAGTCAGCTGATGGAGAAGATGTAAAATGCACAAAAATCTAGAAAGAATTCTGATTGCAAGTTTGGAGACTAGGGTAAAGGTTCGTCTTCCTTATAAGTACAGCAAGTGCTAAGGAGAGGTGCTTTAGTACCAAGTACTAACCCTAACAATCCAGATTCAAGTCTATGCAATTCTATTTTACACAGAGGGTGACTTTTAGCGAGTGTGTTCACAAAAAAAATAAATAAATATATATATATATATATATATATATATATATATATATATATATATATATAATTTTACTTTACAATCAAATGTTGCTTTACATTTGGCTAACCTATAAAATTACAGTAAAATACAACAAATTTCGTAGGTTTAACACTGCAGAAAAAAGAAAAGTTTTATGTGTAAAAATGTCTGTATGTAATGGAGTCAGAGCCATGCTGGCTTCAATCTGAGGGGCCACAAAATCTATGCAGTCCACTCCATCAAACGAAGCAGACACTTTTAGTGTCTCTAATTCAGCACATTCACCATGTAGCTGTTTATTACACAGAGCAATCTGTCAGACACCATTAAAGGGTTTTTACTTCTCCTGAGAGGAAGTGGATGCTAAATCAAGCAAGCTCTGAAATGTTCTCAGAACACACTTGGTCTTGTTATAGTTGGCAGTGGGATATGGAGTAACGTCTCCAAGCCAAAAAAGAGCAGTTTCAGCTGACTTCCACTGCAGGAGGTGTGGAAGTTTTACGTGAATCTTCGCTGTGCTCTCAGTAAAACACGCAGAAATGCGTTCTGCTTATTCACTAGAAAAGGTGCACTACAAAAATGTCAAAGAGACTATCTATTAAAACCCTATACTTTCCATATACCATCTTTGCTTTCTGTGCTACATATAACTAAAAATCAAGATGCATTCAACAATCATTTGGTTATCAAATAATATATACTGACTTTTAACAAGAGATTATCATGGCAGCCCAAACATTAAAATAGCTTGTCAGGACGAAAATCGATGCTAACGTTAGCCTTTCTATAAGCTAACCACCAAAATAGACAGGCTTGATGTAGCATACATTATATATTATTATGTCTGTAGGAATTAGACAATGCTGAAGCGAATTACATATCTGTCAAGTTTCGGATTTTAAAATTTTGAATATGTTACGAAAATTGCTGCAAGCCGTCTGACTACCCCTGTCAAGCAACAGTATCCATTATAATTTAAGACATATGAACAAATCTAACAGAACACTTGCCAATTAACTGCAAACTACAATAATGTGATCAGACCTTGACTTGCAATGCTGGTGACAGTTCAGTTTGAAGGAATTTTATAAAACAACAATACTGGATATTTACGGCGGTGGGATTGAGGTGCAAAATGCTGGGGGCAGTCTCGCGATTTTCTGCAACTGCCCCTCCAACTGACTAAACAAGAAAAAACTGATTTTTATTTCTGTTGCCCCTATGAAGCAATTTGATCAAAATTTCATGAGTTGGGCAGTAAGTGAGACAAGGTGAAAAAGTCAATGCAGAATTAGCTTTGGGGAAAATCTAAGCAGGCTGGTTTGTGTTTTTAAAAAATGAAAATTGTTGTGTTATTGGGATCCTGTGGATGGACCCTCTAGTTTGAGCCTTTATGTTCTGAGGAAATCTTGTATTAGATATTAAGCTATTGTGACACTGTGTTGCCGTATCGGTAATTAAAGTCACTAAAAGATGCATATCTTTTACCCAAAGTGTTGCATAATTTCCATAGAAATTCACTGGAATTTAATCTGTTTAGAATGTAATGAGAGGTAGCTATAACATCTTGGGCATGACATTAAGTTAGTGAAAATCTTTCAATATCTAATATAGTTTGTATAAAAAAAATAATATTGTTAAACGTAGAAACTATCCATTTATGTTTTTGCATAGAATCTTGTTTAGCATTTTAAATTGATTGAAACAAGACAAATGAAATGCAGTGTTTAATATTAATATCAAATATTATTTTGCATTTACATCAGTCTCAGAATTTGTGTGAATAAGCTAATGGCCAGATCAGGCTACTTGCATTACTGATCTAAGAGCAGCATTGACGGGCAGCTACATAAGAATACTAAGATGGTCGAGGGTTATTCAGTAGCTGTTTATTTAAGTAAAAATTATGCATGTTTGTTACTTGGAGATGTTTCGCAAATTGTATATAATATATACAAAAAAGTGTCTAAGTAATTGTTAGTGACTTTTATGTTAACATAGTTGCTAAAGTGGTCTGAAAGGTTATTAAATATGGCGAAAAAATACACACTGCTTACAAATCTATGTATTTTCTTTACTGCTGTGTCAGCATTTCTCGTTTATAATATTTCCCAAAAAGTTGCCAGAAAGGGAACTTCAAAAGATTAGAAGTGGTGGTGGTTTCTTCAGTGATATAGTAAACAAGTTCTATCAACCAATCTAAAGAAAAGTCTTTATTGGATGACTATGCTAAAGAAACTGGTAAATGTAAGAACTACTCCTTTTCTTACCAAAGACTCGCACACATATTACACAATTAAAGTCTCATGTTGTTTGCAGATTAACAGGAGTTCAGAACACTGTTTTTTCCCCAATATCCGATGATTTAATGCCAAGATATCTCAGAACCAATTTCTAAATGATAGAACATAACACTAAAATGCATTCAGTCTTAGAAGTTTGAAAAGTGGTCAGCAGAGACTGACAACCATGAGGGGCCTACTCTGAAACAACAAAATAAAAACGTTATGTTTGAACTCATAGTGGCAAAACTCAATTGCAGCCTCTAATAAAAGACTTTTAAAGTGTATGACTATCTTCCTCACTATTGCACCCTATTGGGATGAATTTCTATTGGTGCATAGAGGAAAAATGAATCCACACACCCTAAGGCGGGACCTGTGACACTTCAAAGTGATCCACCTCTGTGGGCCTTCTTCCATAAGGGCCAGTGTTACTCTCACACCCATCGTGAAAAGACAGGTCAACATGCCTTTCACGTCACAGTTTCCTGCTTCATCTCTGTTTCTCCTCTCTGGCTCAAAGGAACACATGATTCCCATTACTGTTTTACTGTCTCAGCAGACCGTTAAAGCTTAACGTTAGACCTTGTTGCCAAGCCTTTGCCTCTGGAGTCATTCTTGTCCCTTGTATAAGAAACTGCCTTTTAGAAAGTAACTCAGGCAGGTGCTCAGAGGCCCATGCTTGTGAGCATTTGTTTAATTTAGATAAGTTCAGAAATGTGTTTTGACAGCTTGATAGAAAATACTTCTTTCCTAAGAACAAAGACTGGATAACTCAGCTGATGATCAGATTATTATGATTTATAGTCTAACTGGTTCTTATCAGCGACTGACCTGGGGCCCATTTCATGAAGTACGTTTACTGAAAATTATAATTTGTCTAAACCTGAAACTCTGACTTTTCACGTTCAAACAATGAGAGTTTACTAAACCTCTGTTTCAGCCACCATTCTAACATTCTCCCCAGAGCTACTGTAACCTGGTCGGTAGCAGGTTTTCTTCAGTAAAAATGGAGTGTCCTCTATCTCCGCTCTCATTACAGCCTATTGCATTGTTTTATTTCCTGATATAGTCCGATTTATGTCGTAGTTTTGTGCATTAAAAAATATATATATATATATAATTCGCTAGGTCCCTTACACAAATTAGGTTTTAAAAACAAACATTGCAAGACCGTTTGACGAGGATCTTATTAAAGAATGATCGGCATTTTCTCACAGAGATTTCAATATTTATAGGGAGAGGATTCTACAACTCAGTTGTCAGGGCATGAGATTACTTGTTTTTGGTTTGTTTAATATGACATATATTACAGTACATAAAAAACACCTCAAATTATTTTCAGATTACATGTAAATAGATAAATTAATTCCACAGGGGAAAAGGAAGATTACTTTAGGGTTAGGATTAGGATTCAGTCGATGATAACAACCTAATAAGCCTACTGGCACAATCTGAAGCCATTCTATGGGACTGATAGCTGCTTATAACGGCCATATATGGGGATGATAACATCGGAAGCACAGCTGCAAACAGACACTTTACTGTGTAAAAGAAGACACATGAGATGATCCACAAGTTATTTATATTAGAACAACGTTTTTAGATTTCATTGTCATTTTCTGCCAGAAGATTTCACCCAAATAAATACATTGATATACTACATTTAAGAAATAATTCTGTAATATAGAAACATTTCTATTTCATGGTAACAACAGCGATGGCAAGCCATTTTGACATGGACTAGTTTTACTGAATATGCATTCCTTATATCTGAAAAAACATTTTTCTTTGTCCAAATGACCATTTCAAACAAAATGACATTCTCCACATATAGAATAAACATTCTGGATGTCTAGAAATTAATTTGTGATCTCCATATTCCTAATATTACTGGTCAGCATTTGTAATATTTTAACTATAACATTTTTTTTTCAGATATCATAAATACAATTTCAGTCAAGCTGATAAATGTTGGAACAATAAACATTTGTAGATATTTAAAACTTAATTCTTACTAGTATAATGTTTGGGTTTTTTTTTTTACTTTCTACAATACAGTTTCTGCTATAAAAATGTAATTTAGAAAATATTTTATTACACTTAGGTCTAGGAGTGTGATATTGATCAGCAAGAATCTTATTTTAGTGATCTACAAATGGAACAACAGAGAGGAGTGCTTTTAATCCTCCTCTCCTTTGTAGCTCTAGCGCTGTTTCTTTGTCTTTTAAACACATTCTTCTTTTTTATTTTATTTTATTTATTTTTTTGCATTTCTGCATTAAAATCTCTAGTTCATGGAAATAACTCATTATATATAAAGTCCAAATGGGAAGCAGAGTTAAAAGTGAAGCTGTCAAAGAGTGACTGGCTTTCAATGTGCAAAACACAACACTCATCCACAAGCTCCAGAGGCTGGAGGGAATGTGGATGTAAAAATTGAATACGCTACTTCATAACACCTCAATTACAAAATTAATTACTCCATACTCAACAACAATGTTAGAGGCAATGTGGACAGATGAATGCCAGTCACTCTCATATATTTTGGCAATGTACAAAAATAAAAACCTACTGAGATCAAGTTGTTAAGGCTACAGAAGAAATAATAGGATACAAGATACCCAAGGACCCACGAATAATGTATTTGGGCTGGCTGGAGAGTGAAGGAATACACCGGAAAGACATCTATCTTCTCAAATCTTGATAGTGGCAGCTAAAAAAGCGATTACCAGAAAATGGTTTAAAAGTGACCCTCCACACCTGACGCTATGGATTTTAATAGTAGAGGAAATCTTCACAATGGAGGAAATGACCTACCACCTAAGGATCAAGTACAAATACCTGAAAGAACAGTGGAGGAAATGGTTTGATTACACAAATCGGAAAGGACTGACCCTCAATAAGACTTGAACGACAGATAAACCTTTTTTAAGACTTGTGTGACCCCCACATTCACTAAACTCGGACTCTGTTATACCTTTGCTGTATTTTTATCGCCCTTCTCTGTTCATATTCTTTTTTTGTCTGTTTGTTTGTTTTAATGTAAATTTGAAAAAATACTAAATAAAAAGTTAAAAAAAAAAAAATCTTTAGTTCCAGTGGGGTGAAACATGCACTTCCTGTCCCATGGTGACTCATCGAATTGTGCTCCAATGATAATGGCTTTTCATACTTGTTGTGCACGAGTGGGCCTAGTTAAAATTGGTTGGACTAATTTATAGCAGCCTTTGTGAAACCGAACACTCAGTGTTCCCGACTTTTGGCTGGATCAATTTAGAGTTGTGGATTTGAATCTGAATTTGTTAAATCTGCTTCATGAAACAGACCCCTGATCAGGAACTGAAAATTTATTTTTCACAACAGTGAACACAAAATACATAGAAGCAAAGAGGTCAAACTAATAAGAGTCTTTCATGTAGACTTTTTAATGAGCAAAGATAACTCTTGTTTTTATCTGGTTTTACCCAGAAAAATAATAAAAAATATATGTTATTTCAAGTTAATTGAAAATGAAAATGTAAAAAAAGTTTTTAAAAAAGATATCAGTTGTAACATATGTCTGTTTCTTGACATCTGTGAAGATACACAACAGAGAGGTGTGGGAGCAGCGTGTGGCCCTGCAAAGACTTTGTTATTATATTCATTGTTGACACAAAGCAAGATGAAGCAAAGACAACCCTCAGCTCCCTCCATCATAGTGTTTTTTTAACACAGAGTTGGTGCCACCCACTCACCCACCCAGTCCATGAGCCAGCAATTCAGTTGGGGATGTATGGCAGGCCACTAGCAGCACAGAACTGTTGCATGGCTGTAAGAATGTCGCCTTGTTAATTACCAAGCCAGAATGCTGAAGACAGTTTAAATTGTAAACTCCAGTGACAATTTGACTTTGTAAAACCCTGTTTTATAGTGACTGATCTCTTCCACATGGATCAACTTCAACTAATATAAATCAATAATGAGAGCAGGAAGGCTAGGAAAAAGCAACCTGAATGGTGTTCCTTTTGCTTTTTAAAACATTTATTCGGCATTGATATCAGCACCTAAAAGGTTTAGCAAATACATATTGGAAATTTGCCGCAAAATTCAGATTAGTCCATCTTTTGTTTTGTTTTTTGTTTTTCCAATATAGCTGCATGTAGCTATTGGTATCTGTTATGATTGAAGACCGAAGCAACTTTTTGAACATGTCAAAACATATTTGTCACATTAAATAATGCGAGGTGCATCAGCATGTAAGCAACCCATATAACTTTGAGAACTGTCGAACTGAATTACATGAACCTTAAAACAGCATCTTTAGTCTGTCTCTGTGCTCTTTCCAGAGGTTAAACAGCTGACTAAGGACTCTCTCTGCAGCTGGCATTTGTAAAACCGAAATGGCTTTCTGGCTTTCTATTAAAGAGAGTTTGAATAATTTATATGAGTCTGGAAGACATTCCTCATCCTATAGGCAATATTTTGACTCTCAGCCAAAACCAGCACAAAAAAAAGAAAAAAACAGGGATAACTTATAGCCAAAGTGAGCCTCCAGATGGGGCTGAGAAACAACCAACAAATTTTATGGAAATGGGTGAAAGGATTGAGTTTGGAGAAAAGCACACAATATTTGATGAACTGTTGGTTTGCAATTGACATACATGTAGCAACACATGGCCCCTTGTGTTTTGATTACTCACCACTCTCACTCTTCTCAATGACGTCGACCACCTCACCCGCCTGTAGACTGATTTCTGCAGGCTCTTGTTTCTCGTAATTGGCTACCACCACGTATTGTTCCAGGAGCATGGGGTCTGAAGCATCCAGACCTGGTGTTGATGGAAAAAAACATGCTGTCAGCCAGCTGCCAGCCATAGGTCCACGAGAACGACCACTGGCCACCCGTTGTGCCATAGGCCACTCTGTATGTAAAGCTCAGCGAATCGTAATTTTCACAGGGTTCAGTGCATTTTCCCCACAGTCTAGCCATAGAGATGCATCCCCATCTAGCCCAGCATCAAGGGCTACAGAGGTGTCAAAGTTTTACAAAAAGAAAAGCTCCAAAAAGAGTAAAATGATTAAGCCATCACGAGGATAAATCCATAATGTTTTACTGTAGTAAAAGATATCATTGTCCAGGTCATCAGATGCAGGTAGCTATGCAAACGTAATATTAGGAGGAACGGCAACAGGAGGGCAGGAGTGGAAGGAGATGCAGAAGAGAGAGCTGAAGCCAGTTGGAAAGGACAGAGGATTCAGAGAGAGAAATAGTTTCCTTTGGAAAATAAACCATCTGCTAAAAAGCCTCCTTCTCCTAAGTTGGGTTGGAGCTGAAGAAAGAGCAGGGGGGTGGTGCAAGCCAATCATAAGAGTCGGCACTGGGGGCCTTAAATGGAACCAGATGAAGGGGCTGGAGCTATGCAGAGGGGTGGACCTCTAACTCTGTGAAACACTAGAGCTCTGACTCCAGCGTGCAGCCCAACCAATCAAACTTTTTTTCTCTCTACATTGCTAAATTAACCATAGAAGCACCAGCAGTAAAACAGATTTTTTCTTTTTGTTTTTTATCTTTTTTTGCTATGATTATAAAAGAGCCATTACCCATTCTTGAACCAGACTTTTGGTTCAAAGGCAAACAAGATAAGTGACCTCTAAAACAGATCCATGTTCGGATTTAAAAAAAAAAAATTGTTAAAGAAACCACTAAAGAACCGACAACTTTTTTATTTCAGCAATTTATCTCCATCTGTGAATGTCAGCTTCCATTAACTGGGCTGAGCTGAAGACTTGCTGAAGAATCCTTAAAAAACAACCATCATTAAATGAATTAAGGTACATTTTACAGCTTACAGTAGGAATTAAGACCTGCAGAATCTCAGCTGAAATTTGCATAAAGAGCAGTTTAAGCTGGTAGGTTCAAAGCTGCAAAATTAAGGGAGTACTACTGCAGATAGACTCCTTTTACCCAACTTCCCCAGAGAGCTATAACGTTCAAACTTCTTTGATAATAATAATAAAGTCTGTGTGTCTACATTTTATACATTCACATGGTTTAAACTTGGCTTTCTCTGGACCTTAAAACTGGTTTATACTTAATGCATCTGTTATTATGCATTAAGATGTGGATTCCACCTGGGTGCAAATGTGTAACTAAGCGGACAGTTGCTTGCTGACAAACATGGCAGATGAATAGTTCCACAATTTATATGATTTTCAAATGTAAGATTTATTCACTGAGATAAAAGAAACAAAAACCTCAAAGTTAAATTTTTGCTCTTAATAAATTCATTTACAATATAGTTAAAGCTGCCAAAGGGTCCAGCATTGAATTACTGCGGTTGGGCTGTAATTTCTGACGCCTTATCTTTGCAAAGCGTTTTGACAAACCATGAAGTTGAGGGCAGTATAGGAAAAACTATTATGTCTTCAAAAAATTATCTGAGAGTTGATCTTTATTTGCCATTCAGTATTATTATTAGACCTGTTCATTGTAAGGCCTGTATTGTTAAAACCATAAAAAGTTACCTTTTTTAAATAAAATGTGAAAACTTTGTTTGTCAACCAATTAGAAGAGTGTGCTTTTTTGCCATTAGGTCTTGGTTAAATAATATAAAGTCCTCTCAAGTGTCTTGAAGTACATTTATATACATAGATGAATGTTAAAATTCTTACTTTCAAAAAACTTCTTATCCTTTTAAGACAAATAAACTTCCCACAGTTATAAATACTCTGCAGCTACAGCCCCTTGCAAAAGTGTAACCTCAATGTTTTAATTTTTGTTATATATTATGTCACAAAACTTGGTTTCATAATATGGCTCTGAAAACTGGGGTATGCATTAGTATTTTACTTGGAAAGCCCTGATTATGAACCAGTGCAACTTGTGACTATCAGTGTAACAAACTACCATTATAAACCTTTTCACATCAGTTACAACATGTTACTTCCATTACAATAAAGTATTTTAAATTGAAATAAAGAAGTACATATTTCATGTGAATGTATTTGGCATTTGTAATGGAACAAGACATGGTGGTGTTAGTAGCATGCTTAGGGGATGTTTTTTTCTCAGATCCAAGAACCCAGGACCCTATTCTTGCAACAGTTCACTCAATTGCACCACTGTGCATCTCCAACAAAACAAATCCCACACTTTAAATAAAAAAAATGTCAATCTTACAAGTAATGGTCTAATATTACTGAAAAAACCTTAATTGTTAAATATATATGTATATATATTAAAACTTCACTAATGCTCTTTGGAATCTGGAATACCTGAAACCAGAGGTGAGAGATTAAAGACTTTGTCAGCAAAGTCAACAGCAGTGAAAGGCAAAAGCTGATATTTTGGCCTTATTCAGGAAATGAAATGTTTTGCAACAGCAGGAAGAGAGAACCAGAAGAAGAAGAAAAGACATTAGACAACATGAGTGAAAACAGCTTCGGACATGACCTAGGTCAAATTTCAAGTAAAAGTATGCATTTTAAAATGAGAAAAACAGGCATAGCATTTAAATATAGATCTCAAAACTTTGATAATTTTCTACAAGCCTAAAAATCTAAGAGGACAGATAATGCCAGAGATGGTTTAAAACTGTTTCATAATCTCTGCTATCTGCATGAACGCCAAAGTAAACAAAAGAAATGCCGTTTTTACCCTTAAAATACCGAGTATTTGTTGTAAATGGGCTTAGGTTTCAAAAAAAGTCTTCACTTTGAGTTTCTAATGTATTTTCCTCTAGCCAACTCTCTCTTTATCTCCTCACTCAGATTTATCTGTTTGTTTCCTGCTCCCACCCCGGCAATCCCAAATGTTCCTTTTCCATCCAACCCCCACCCTTTAACACTCGCTCCATCTTAAGCTCCATCCGGAGATGATAACCATTGAGAACGGAGCAATGATTCATTACCAGGATTCTACCCTTGAACTTTATCCCAAAGCAATTAAGCCAAGTTTAGATTTCCTTTTTTGTTTTTTGTTTTTTTAATCTGCATAGGACCTGGAAGTCTTTATGTGTTGAATCCATATTGTTATCCCCGTGGACAAAAAAAACAAAACCCTATGAAATAACAATTTAGCTGAGAGTAGTAAAATCTGCTGAAGTTTAATTCTTTTGTTTGGCTCATCAGCAGCAGATGTGCAGCTAGATTAGAAGGAGATGCAGATCTGCTGATCAATGTAGTGCAGATGTACTCATGTCACTGAATCAGTATGTGTCCCAAGAAAAGGGAGAGCGGCAGAACATGAGTGGAACAGCTTAGTCTTTAAAACCAATTGGCTCTGAAAACAGAATATGTAAAAGATTTTGTCTTCTTTTTAATTGATGTCACTACACTGGCTCTGTGTCTTGCTTTATAATGCCAATGGTCAAAAATGTCAACCTTAATAAAATTGCTCATTAAAAGGGAAATGGGAAAGACAAAGGACGTATTTTGCCCATTTTAAGGATTGCACCCTCGAAAAACTGGCGTTTAGCCCTAAAAGAAAATCACAGCTCTGCATTGTTCATATAAACATAGCAAAATAAAAATAAAATAATATCACATTTAAAGATTTGTATCTTCGTGTTTAAATACCCTAGAAAAACCAAACTTCACTAAGATTTCAGTCAATAGATTGCAACACAACTGCATGTTGAAAAAAATTACACATTTGAGCTGTTATTCTCATACAAAACAGCTTCTGTCCTGGAAACTATTTTGAGTGAGACCTTTCAGCTCAGCCTCCAGGGTGGGATTCTGGTGTAACAAATGGTCACTTATCAGAAACAGAGCGGCCAGTATTGGCCCGGTCTTGGCTGAAGGAAGGGAAAAGCTTCCCAACAGCAAAAGCTCAGTTTCAATAAGAGAGGGGGAAAACCTACAGAAACTTTAGCTTAGTCCGTTTAACGCAGTTTCAATGAATGTTTTTTTTCAGATTCTATTGTGAAAATTTCCTTGAACTAAATTGAAACTCTCCTGTCCTGCATAGGATCTCGTTAGACAGCAATCTTGATTAACTAAATTGTGTCTAATGGCATGCTTTTCTTTTAGCTGTACAAAACAGTTTTGTTTTTGACATATACAAAAAAAAAAAAACACATTAAAAGCTGTCAGTGCAAAATTCAAAAGTCTAAAATCACATCTTCTCTACCATCACTGAACACACCATTAGTCAGCTTCACCTTTCAGGGCTGACAATTCCCTTCACTGTGAAACTAATGTAAGAGAAAGTATCAAAGCTACCTATTATCAATAAAAACATTTTAAATTTAGTCAAAAACAAACCATGTTTTCAGACATTCATTATTTAAACAGAAAGCTAGAACTTGGTGGGTGGCTTTTTTTTCTCATCGCACTATTACAGTATGGATCAGTTTGGATTTGGGTAAGAAAGGAACAGTCTGCTCAAGGCGGGATGGATAAAACTATGTTTTTAATCAATGGTAATTACAGTTTTCAAGGATAAATTCAAAGTGGCTGAAATCAGGTTTGGCTTGTCATACCTTTTTAACAACCCAATGTTTATAATAGGCCACACGGCGTTGACAGGTGCCCTTTTCACTTTTTTAAATAGTGAAAAAATCTAACTACAAGAAAATCAGCAGTAAATATTGGAGCTTAAAAAAGCAACAATAACAACAACTGTTCTTTTTTTAGCTGGAAATATCTGTATAAATCTGCTGCTCCATCTGTTGTATCTGTAATGAGTCCAGAACTTTGTTTGGTACCTTTCTCTGAGCCAAGTGCTTAATAAGGATATTCCTGCTGCATTCTTGCCAGCGCTTCCTTCACATCTAATTTGTTTGATGGAGATATCACCTCCCCTATGACAACTGAGGGGAAATATGATCTAAACTTCCTTCATTATCAACTTCTTGTTTGGTCCTCTCCAACTCTCTGGGGGAAATTAATCCTGGTAAATCTGCAAGTAAACTATTCACAAGCTACCTCACAAAATGTAAAATGTGACAAATGTATGAATAGAACTTATAAATGCAGCATTAACCAGAATCTACAGCTTTTCATTAACAGAAAAGAGAGTATTGTGTGTCAGAGGAATTTAGAAACACTTCCTTCTCTGGCTTGCAATCACATCCATCAATAAATACAAACAAACATGCAGACCTCCTGACCCACCCACTGTCAGACTCATTAGAAGATTAACCCTGCCCCCACTAACACGCTTTCAGTGCACAAATAGATAACCTCATGCAATGCAATGCAATGCATAGCCTGTTTCCTCCTCCAAAGACCTGCAGCACAAATGAAGACAAGTCTGCAGCATGACAGTGAATCAACATGGCCCCCCCTTGCCACGTAGGCCTTCTTCTCTTCTCCAGCTGCTTTTCACATGCAATACACCCCCAACCACTCCATTCTTTTTCTCTCTGACTCATTTTTTCTCTCCAAATCTCTTTTGCTTCTCCAACTTTTGTTTGACATTCAGAAATGTAAAAAAAAAAGAGATTCTTTCGAAGATGATATAAAGCCCCTGAGCATCAGTGCTGTACAGTTGTTATGACAGCACGTCTCTTCATCAGTTGCTGTCATCTGACAATAATTTAAGTATGCTAACAAGTAGTCAAGCCTAACAGCTCATTTGTATGCAGATGCAGAAAATCTCTCTTTAAACCTGAAAGAGCATGAATTCTGCACTGGCAAACTTTGGGTGTTTCAACTTGGCAAAAGTAAAGTTTAGCTTGGAAACAACAAATAGGAATTGATTCTGGATGTTTTTATTCTTCATTTTTGTTGTAAATACCCGACAGATATAAAACATTTCTTACCTCAACTACTTTAGAAATTTAAAAAAAAAACTGTTACCAGAGTTGGCAGGTTATTACTATCAATGTTAATCAACTAAAGAGAGACATTAGACAAGACATATTCTGTTTTTTGCATTACCATTGTAGCTGCTTGATTTTAGTGCATTTTTCACCCTGCTTTCCCATGTTAAGCTCTACAGTTAGTTACAAAGGTTTCCCTGTGAGCAGTGCAGAAATATCAGGCTGATGCAAAAATTACGTAATTTGGCCCACGTGCCATGGCACAGGCCTTACCTATGCATCAAGCATAAACCAGCTTTAAATGTGCATGACAAAATCTGTCCATAGTCTATAGTCTTTTGAACAATGCATGATTTTATCTTTCATATTGGCAATACTTACTTCTGAAGTCAACTTTTAGAGAACAGTTAAACTCAAATGTGAATTTTTTTTTTGTTTTTTTTTTAACCATAGGATTAGGCTAGAGTGCCAAGAGAAATGCAACGCTTGAATATGAAACCACGCAGACTTCTTGGAACAAAGGAACCCAATACTAACAAATGTACCAATCTGAAACTGATTATCAGCTAACCTTGATCATTTTTGACTGAAAGAATCTGAAACCATGTGCTTGTCCAATTTTTGGAGCATAAATAACAAAAAAAAAAAAAAAAATGTATTGTCATGAAAACAAAGTGATTAGAACCTGAAAGGGATTTATTGGCCTGAGTTAGCAATTCTCCATTTCCCCTAGCCTGCCAGGTACACAGAGCTGAACCTCCAATTGCTCTCAGTTTTGTGGTGGAAAGCTACATTATCCTCTTCAGGGCAGGGGCTCAGGAAACTCTTCTGGGTACCCCTGCACCATATAATTAGGGTAACTATAAGCTGCAAGTACAGCAAAAACCTCACCACATACTCAGTTGATCTGCTGTCCTGCTTTAAAAAGAAGGAAATATTGCTCTTAAAACCACTAATGTCCAGGAAGAACACAATAGTGAATGTTTCCAAATCAAGTAATTGCGAGGGCTAGAACAAAAAGTACTGCATCTTAAGATTCGAGTTTTGTTGGTGTAACAAAATTAAAAATAGCACTGATAATATAAGTCAGCAATAAACCATTAAGGTTAATTATAATGAGTTCTACAGCGAGAAACCCCACATGAAAAAAATTATTTGAACGAAAGTAGGCTTAAAACACATACCCGCACACACAGCTGAAATAAGACAAATTTTCCATTTCCCTATGTGGATGGAATCCCCCATCATGTACAGACTCCATGCAATGGAATGAATGCTGAAATTTGGTAGGGGTCTTATTTCATTTTGGTGACAACTCCCGTGTAGCCTCTCCCTGGTGCATACCACCCACAAATAAAGGAAAAAGATGTCTCTGCTTTTCACCCTCTGAAACTTTTATGCTCCGCTTTGATATAAGCCTTCATAATAGCATCACATTTTGGAAAGGAAGGCCAAAGCAACTACACATGACTGCGGAGGAGCATGTAATTTAGTAATGCAGATGAGTATTCTGGGACTGCTTGCATGCAAGAGCATGTGGATACAAACATGTAAAATCTGCACAGCTGTTCACTAAACTGCCTTCATACTTTTCCTCCTACACTCTTATACCCATGCTCAGCTGAGTCACACTGTCTTTGCTCAACCCTCACACACACATAAACACTGAAAGGTTAAACCAAAAGCTAATAGAATAAGAGAAATTAGGCAGGCACTGAAAGGTGGTCTTGGTCTCCATTGACTGTTTTCTTAACCATTTGTTCTCTTACCATTTCTTAAGTTTTATGTGAAAAGAAAATTGTTTAATTATTAAAAATGCATTTTGATGTTTAAATGAAAAACAATTTACCATGGTGTACTGCAGCAAGATTGATTTTTTTCAGTTATTTTATGAAAACATTGGAATGTTACATCATAAAGATAAAAGATCTAGTGGCATTTTTTCTGTTTTGTTTTTTATTAAATATATTGTTAGAAAAATGTCTCTTTCTGATCATAACTCTGACCCATCAAAGCACCATAACCCCTTCTTGTGTGTGTACAGGTTCTGAGTAAGCGTATCCTCTCAATAATCCGTGCACCCTCTTTCATACCCAAATGTTGCCAGTTTATTTCTTCAATTCAGTAATGTACTTGTAATCAAACAAGTCCTTCATACGCATAAACATTCTTTTTATTTATTTTTGTTGTATTTTTTGTGTCTGTCCACTGCAGCACCAGGACTCACATTTGGGGTTTGTGTCATTGTAGTTATATTTCGATTTTTAAAGACCTTAGATCAGGGGTCACCAACCTTTTTAAGAATAAGGGCTACTTCATGGGTACTGAGTCACAGGATGGGCTACTAATATTGACATATGAACTGGAGGAGTCAGCGTTCAAATAAACTTCATAGATAATAATCATATTTCTATTGTTTCTTTACATTTCTAATTTGCTTTTAGATATTGTCATTTTGAAATCCCTGTAAATGCTTATATGTTTTAAATGATTGATATGATGAAATGCTCTATTAATGATAAAACATAACACCAGCAGCAAATAAATAACATTTTAAACTTAGTGCACTGGTGAGTTGTTCTTTTTTAATAAGATGCTGAGGGCACCCCATGTGGTCCTTGAGGGCCCCTTGGTGCCCGCGGGCATCACGTTGGTGACCCCTGCCTTAGATTATCTTTTTTTTTTTTTTGGTTTTGTTTTGATTGTGTTTTGCATTTTTGGACTCCTTTTGTTAACTTTTCCCCATTTGTTCTGATGTAAACTGAACAATAAAACATAGAAATTATCAACTTAATTGCATCTGTTTATAAAATCTACAATCCCCTTTCCCTTATCTGAGCTCGGTTGTAACAAATACTTTTAGCAATAAACAGTTATAAAGGAATCAGATTTTGCATAAAATGTTACATTTTTTTCTAAATGGTTTATACCCATACCCATTGTCTTCCATCCGGTCTGGTTCATGGGGGCAGCCTTCTCAGGAGACCCTCCCAGACATTCCTAGACATCTCCTCCTGCTCCTCTGGGGAAAACCCAAGGCGCTATAGGACAGCATGTCATTATCCTCCAAGCATCCAGGGGGCAGAAACAGATGACCAAGCCAACTCAGTTCTCCCCTCAATGTGAAGGGGAGAACTACTTTGGGCCTCTCGAGGATGGTCTAGCTCCTCACCCTATCTCTAAGGGATGCCCAGTCCTTTTAGCTGTTTGGACCCAGAATCATTCATGATCCATATTTAATGGCCTTGTTAAAGGGTAGAAATGTTGACCAAATTGTAAATTAAGATTTTTGCCTTTTGGTGATATGTACAATGGTTGGCAGCAGCACCAATCTGTTGATTTTGTGCTCCATTCCCCCCTCACCCATGAACAGAACCCCATGATATTAGATCTCTTCTAGTTGAGGCAGTACCTCTCCTCTATTCTGAGGAATGCAAGCCAAAATTTTGAGAACTATGGACTCAGACTTGAAGGAGCAAATTTTCATCCAGGCTGCTTCGCACTCACTTGTAAACTGCCCCACTGAATGTTGTACGTCTTGGCAAGAGGACTCCAGTAGAACCCTGTCATCCAAAAAAAGCAGGGACGAAATCAATTAGTCCCCAAACCAGCCCTCGCCCCGCCTCCCTGTGACCTCCTGCTGGCCTCCATCTGGCCCTTGGCTGTGTCTTGAAATCCTGTCAATAAAAGTTATGACAGGACTGGTAATGGAGGGTAGTCCTGCCAGAGTCCAACATGTAGTGCGAATGGGTCAGACTTATGCAAGCAACTACAGACCATTTGGGCAAACACCCATCAACCGTCAAGCACCTTGCAGTGGTAGTAAAGCTGGTCAAGTTTTCCACAGACAGAATCAAAACCAAACTGCTTCTCTTGAACCCAAGGTTCAACAATCAGGTGGACCCTCATCTCCAACACACTGGCATAGGCTTTCCCAAGGAGGCTGAGAAATGTGATTCCCCTATAGTTGGAAAACTCTAGACCCCCTTCTTAAGAATGGGGAACTTCCAACCGAGTCTGCCAGATCAGGGTCACATTTCCTGACTGCCACACAATGTTAAACGGTTTAGGCCAGGAAAGCCCAACAACATCCAGAGAGCTAACGGACTCAGATCAGATCTCATCCACCCCTAAAGCCCTGCCAGTGAGGAGTTTTTTGACCGCCTCAGTGACTTCAGCCTGAATGATGAACAAGTCTGACTCTGAGCACCCAGTCCCTGCTTCTGCCAGGGAAGTTTGTTAACCTCTTAACACCCACCTCATTTTGGGAAACCCTCGCCTATTTTGCATACCCAAATGGAAAAGCAAATAACTTAGGAACTGTGAGCCCAAATTACATTTGCAATATATTATTTGAAAGCTAACATTGTCTAGTTTCCTGATATATAAATCAAAATTGGGTGACTAGAATACCAACCAACCTGCATAGGTTCCAACATGACTCAAAGTTGTTTTTGTTTTTATTCTTGGAAATAGTAGGTCTGTTTGAAACAGCAGTAATAAAGACATTCTTGAGAAAAGGCAGGTTTTATTGTATTTGTTCTAAATCATGTCAACCACAAATGCAGAAAATTTCAGATCTCTAGCTATAGCAGTTCCAGAGCTGTGGGGTATGGAACTTTTGGTGTCAGTTTGGAGCTGTGCGCAATGGCTCCGCCTTCTGGTAAAAAGTTTACCGGTGAAATTTTATGCATTACTGAATTATTAAGCCCACCGGCGACCCGGTGGGTTTTAAGAGGTTAACAGTGTTAGAAATAACTGCTCCCCCGAAGGCACAAGAAGATTTGCTGGAACCACTTTGAGACTGACTGCATTGTCTCCAAACTCCTAACATGCTAGATTTTTTGTCGCTGTTAGCGTTACCTATGCCAACAAGACTTGATAGGACTCCTTCGGCTGCTTGACAGCATCAATTTTTGCTGGTTTCCACCACTGAGTTTGGGGGTTACTGCCACAACAGGTTTCGGAGACCTTATATACACATAGCGTGAAGGAACCTTGTCCACTCAGAATCCATGTCCCCAACCTCCGGTGGAATCTAAGAAAAGCTTTCCCAAAGGTGGGAAATGAATACATCCTTGACAAAGGGCTCTGTCATACATTCCCAGCAGACCCACACTATTTGCTTGAGCCTGAGATTCTGAGCACTGATCAAGCTAAAACCAGTCTAAGCAAACTTAAGTAGGTTATTATTTATTGGAAACAAAACGTATTTCTTTGCAGTAAACAATAGTTTGAACGTAAAATTATATTTTATAACTTAGATTGTCAAAGTGGATAAAAAACATTATACTAATGTAAAGTTAATGCCAAATGCCATACTACAGAAAGCCAAATTATAAGGTAGTAAATTATTAGAAGCAAAAAATTGTCAAATTAAACAGACAAGCAGCCTGTCCAAATTTAGTCCTTTAACTCAAAAAAAATGAAAACCATCACTGGTAAATGTAAACACAGAGGTGTACTTGACATGACAGAAAAAGATGGGTAGGATTTTTCCGCACTGAAAAAAGACACATCTTCTGTTATACTTCCCCAATAGTCATATATAGAGAGGGAGATTTTTTTATTTTTTTTTGGTGGCACACTTGTCCACAAACCACCTGCGCTTTGGCCTCATTTGAACCAAGCACAGTGGTTGGGCTCAAGTCTGTAAAACATCTCTTTTTTTAAACCTGAGCTTGTCTTGCGCAAAAGGTTAAGCAAAAGATAGAATCATGCAACCAAGCTCTACACCGTGACCTCAAAACCACATTATCAATCAACACAGGGTAAGAAAAAGTAAATGAAATGTAGGTATCAAAGGTGGTGAGCTTACCCGATTTCCGTCTACCAGATCCTCCACTGTCTCTGAAAAAGAAACAACACCAGAGCATGATCAGTTTGAGTGAACACCAACAGAACCGGATCAATCTTGTAACTGGTTACAGATGAATGTCTTTATGCAGACCATTCTAGTGCAGTTGTCACACAACTACCAGCCAAGCCCTCATGGAGAATGCACTCAGAACTTGACCCATGAGTAAAGGGAGGGAGTCCGTGTGGGACAGAAATGGGTGAGTCGTACAGTAAGGATGCCAAAAGGAGAGCCACAGCAAACTACAGCCAGTACTGAGTGTAAATGGATTTTATCTGTTCTAATATTAGACATAAGTGCAACACAGCTGCCTCTCTTAAACAGAAAGCCATGTGTTTATCGGACAACAGTGCCATATCTCCCTGTGAAATCCAATTTATATTTGGATGTAAAAATGGCATCTGTCTTGGTTCAAGCCGTGGCTTAAGACTGAAAAACGGATCATTCGTGTCAGAGAACCTGCACTATGCTGTGATCTACTTAAAGATCAGCAAGTTTCCACTCAATGTTCTCTTATCTTACATTTTAATAAATAAACAGAAGTAATGAATCATTTGACAGAAAAGCTATTACTAGATATTTTTTTTTATATTTTAAACTTTTATTGGTAAATATAATTTGGCATAGTTTTTAATTTTCTCTCTAAATGTGCTATTATTTAAACAAGAAACTATATTTCCTCGCTTTTCTTCTGGACAGCATCTTATGCAGAAGAGATTTTTGATTTCTCTAATTTTTTCTCCAGCTGTACCAAAGGAATTATAGAGCAATTATTTTTCAATTACTAAAATTTATCAGAAACACAAAATGACTACATGACAAATGCATAAATTAGTTCCCCATTAAGGTGCTGTCAGCTAATTTTGAGTGATCATTCCACATCCTCTAAGCTACATAAACATAAATGAGGATATATAAGGAGTCGGAAGCAGGTAAATACTTCAAACCCCAGGACTATTTCAGGAAGTGTGGGGTGACTGCTCACCCTCATTTAGTTAACTGGGCAGCAGAGAGGAGAGTGATGAGAAGCTGAGGCTTGACACAGATGGAAACAGACACCTGGCTCTCTGGAGAGGCCAGCAGCAGGACCACAGCCAAGGCCAGTCAAGGATATGAGCACATGCTTGGATAAAACTTGTCTAACATTTGCCAGCATAACAGAATGCTTATCAACTTCATTTAATAGGAAAACCTAACTAACACTGGATATACTGTTGCATTCCTTATTTGGCTTTATAGGGAGTATAACAGATCAATCGATCATAAAAACTAAGAAAATGCAGTGCATTCAGCAAGCACTATATGACCATGACCTTAAAAATGCTTAAAATTATAGCAGGAACAAATCACATATATTAATATGTAGGGGTCTTTGAATGTGAATGGCCTAATCTGAGAAAGAGATGGACTTGGAAATTGGCAGGTCAGTGACTTCAAGTCAGGGACCTGCCAAAATAATAGACTATCTTACTTCATAACTAGTGAGCACACCATACCAAGGCACTCATATGCTGTTATGAGCAAAACACTCTCTGTATGTAAGTGGCTACGAAAAGTGGAGTTAGCTATTATAAATAGCAGTAGGGTAGCTAAAATAAAATGTGGAACTATTCAAAAGGTAGGAGGCTATTTTAAGTTAAAAATTATGTTGCATTTAACTTCTTACTCAGGGTGCTACTATTAAACATTAAATTAAACTTCAGCAGATAACAATAAAAATGTAAGCAATACATTTTAACCAAATCTCCAAGCTCTAACTGTCATGGAACATGGGGACTATAGCAGCTTTTAAATAAAAATTAGAGTTACAAAAATTAAGAGTCTACATTTTTTGAGAAATACACACAAACAGTTACTATGGCTATCAAAATTAAACTGTCTAAATATCAGACAATGGGAGATGTTTAAAATGTCTTTCCTTATGATTACAAAAACAACTTCTTCTCCTTCTACTTCTTCTATCTCCTTTACACAAACTGGGAAATGACGGCCAAATAAGGAACCCTGTATCAGACAACCATTTCAAATCGGCTTATTGCTTGAAGGATAGTTTACTTAGTGTGTTGGAGACATCTGCTGGTGCAGTGCTTCTTGTACAGCCTTCCAAATGTGACACTAACAGACCTGTGTGATTTTTTACAATGTTAATTAATCTCAAGATCTAAATTAAATACTGATGTTTCTATTTTTCTTCCTTGCTTTCTAAGCCTTTGAATATAATATTCACTGCCTCAGTATTTGTTCCCATAGAAACCAAAAGAATTGGAAAAAGATGAATAATCACTCACTCCAAATTACATACTGGACTAATACACACATGGAGACTATAGGTGGAATTGATCTTGTTAATAGAAAAAAGATAACTTTTTGCTAATTAATACTTAAGCTCCAGCACAGGGCTTTTTTGTGTCGAGTTAAGACAGTCTTCAAAAGTTAAAATTGGAAGCAGCACATTAAAGATAAAAAGAAAAAGATAATGATTTTTTTTTTTTTTTTCCAAAAGCTGTATTAAGAAACTCCAGGCTCAACTTAGCATCCCAGCTTTATCTGTACCTCAAGGCCAAGCCAGGGTTCAGAGTTGTGGCAATGTCTAACCAGGTGTAAGTTATCAACCTAAATGTAGGTCTTCAAGACACCATGAGGTCGATCACAGATACAGTGATACAGCAGACATAATTTAAGAGGTTACTTGTTTTTATTCTCAAATTGGCAATCATTTTCCTTATGGTGCATTCAGACCGGAAGCAGTGGCTAAAAAAGCTGTTTTAATTTATTCCTAGAAGCACTGCTCTTCCTCACTCCCCTCCAGCACAGACTGCGGTCTGTGACTGCCCATTGCAAAGTATCGGTGCTTTCTGCATGATAGATTTAAAAAGAAGTCCCGCAGAATCAGAGCTACGTCCAAACGAACCAAAGTGGACTCTTTCTTTTAGAGCTTTTGGGGATTTTCAAGCAGAAGCTTTCAAAAATAAATAGTATTTTCGTTAAAAGTTAATTTCTTTCCAAATATGTTAGTATATTGAGAACACAAAAAAAAAAAAAAAAAAAAGAGACAAACTCTACAATTGATGATCATGAACAAAATAGTAAAACAGACAGATTTGGAGCAAGATTCATACAAAATCATCAAAGAAGCTAAAATCTCCTGTTTGTAATATTTTAGAGATAAAGAATTATGTTTACCACAAAATTAACACAATGTATAGCTTTAAAGGAGAGCAAAACATCTCAATGATTCAAAAACTTAAGCAGAGCTTTTACTAGGAGTTTCATAGCTCTACTGTTAACAGTGCATTAAAGGTACAGCAGTACATTACATAAAGTGAAAAAAAAGCCAAAATACATTGTGTGCTAGTTGGGTGGTGATAAAATTGAGGCTTGGGGGAATAAGCTGATGATGAAGTAAATGTTTGACCTTTTCTGCTTACTTCTGACCCTCAGCAAAAGCTCAGAGGTGGAGTTATATGTTCCCCCCAGGAGAAGACACAGTACAGAGCTCTGGCTCTGTGTAATTCTTTCCTAAATCTAATCATTAGGGGAAAAAAAGTTTCTGTTAAATCTTTATGATGGTTTGTGCATGGTAATCTTCAAATCAAAACAGCATAAGGGAATCATACTTTTCATTTCACTCTGTGGATATCAGTGTTGATAAAAATCCAAAGCCTTCTTGAATATTGAGTAATCTGTTTGTACAACTCTGCAACTCACTCTTCATAGGTGGGCCTGCTAGAAAGGAATGTATGTGAGCATTTTTTTCAGCAACTATGTATCTGTCTTGCTATATGACTAAATTACAGAGAAACTCATGCATGACCTCAGATTTCCCTCTACAGGGGTAACCTCTAAGCTCTGCGGTCAACAGGTCGTCAGTGTTGAGCAGCAAATCATGATGATAAAGCAGGCCGCTTACGTGTACAAAGAAAACGAGCAATGGAGGGTTTTTGTGTGAGGAGGTAATGGCGCTGCTACAAAAAACACACACAACTCCAGTAAACTCAGGCATAATTGCCAAGAGTTGAAGAAAATGTTGGCCATGGGCAGAAACTGATGTCAGTGCTGAAACTCTGCTGCCAAATTAAGCTCTGAGTTACAATAGAAAAAAACACAAACTTCAGACGAAAAGTTACCTACACTCAGATCTGATTGAGAAGTGTAACTAGTATTGATGGCATTCATATGGTGACTTCTTCACTCTTTGGTGATGGAGTACATGCAAGCAACTGTGTGCAAAAATGTGTGGTTTTCACAGAAAAAGTTTGACAGGATTATGAATGTTAGAAGATGAGCATCAAACCAAACCATTTGAATGCTTGCAAAAAAATTAAGGTTATTTTTAGAAATTCTAAATAAATATAACAAAAGAATGCACTTCATGTTAATGACACTTTTTTTGCTAATTCTGAAATATATACCCTTTATCACTGCTTTTTTTTTAAGCTCTTATTACTAGGCATCAATTGAGAATTGACCAAGGAGGTAAGCTTGCTTTAGGGTTTATTTTCTGAATTAGGTGCCACACGTGTTTTCAAAGGTTCTTTTCTTTGTTTGTTTATTGTTTTTTACACACTTTTTTGCATCTACAGCAGACAATTCTGAATTAGTGCCGATTTAGTGATGCTTACAAGTAAATCTAATGTTAAATCAATATGGGTTAATTGTTTTTTTTATGCAAACAAAACTAGAGTATAAAACATTAATTAATAATGATAATTATTATAATTTTTATTATTATTATTCAACTTTTGCTAAATAACCCGTTTTTCCCCACCAGGTCTAAAGGAACAGAATTCAATCTCCAATGGCCTTTTAGTCTATTCAAAATTATTCATCACTGGAGAACAACAATCTAGAATCTTTTAACATCTTGATTAAATTGTATATGAAAAGGTTCAAATATAACAATAAATCTGCAGTATTATTGTTTAAACATATATAACAAAAATATTTAAGGTGTGCTAAATACAGTAGGTATACTATGCTTATTTCAATTAAAGTGGAAAAAAAAAATCTCTTGATTTTCTTTGGCCTGTTCAGGAGCGACCTCTGGTGTTGGATGAGTATTAAAGCAACTTCTGATTTATTTTCATGCTTAACTGATAAACATTGGGCAGCAGACTCTTACAAAAGAGGTACAATTATATAAAATGTGCTTAAGTTGATGGGATAAAAATCGGTTTCACTAATCTACTCTGACTTTTATTCCTGGATATTATTGTTAGAACAATTTCTTCTTTTTTTTTTGGCTGATTTCCACTTTTTATAAGCTATGGTATTCAATACTATATCTTACAAGCTGTAACTCAACAGAAAGACGACAGCATCTTATCTGTGTTTCTCAATCTGTCTAACATAAACTACCATTTCAAATGGTGGAGATCAAGCATGTATGAAGTGTCCACGGGTGGTATGTCTGCTAGACCTCTTAGTTTAAGGTGGGCTGGACTGTCTCAGAGACTGCATGAGGCTCTGACTTTGAAGTGGGATTAACATGCATGGGTGTTTGAGGTTAGAGGTCATAGAACTGGTTGTGGCTGAGAGGTTTCTCACACTGGGTTTGGAGTTAATACAAGACACAAGTCCTGAGATCCAAGGAAGAAACTGGTTTTACATTCCCTGTGTACAACTGATGATATGTTTAAAAGATGAAAGCGTGTTTTAAACAAAGGACAATGTTGCAGTCAGCTTACAGCATAATTACTTCCATTATTTGACTTTGAACTGAGCATGACTAATGACCTGACTGAGGTCTTCATCTTCCCTGAGACTTGAGCTCGCATGACACCACCAATCCTTTCTCATTTGTTCTGTTACCCGTCTGACATCATTATTAATAAAAAGCAGTAGCTCTGAACCAGAATCCATTCATCATTTCAAACAAAGTGAAGCCTGTGGATCAAGACAGGGTCACAACAGACAGCTCAGCTGCTGAACCACTTACTTGGAGCTTACTGTCCAGCTGAGGGCAATGGCCTTTCAAGCCTTGTCACACTAAAATGATCATCTTTAAGTGGAACAAAAATCTATACAAGCTTTCCTACATTGCAATAAAAATTGTGATCTGCCGTTGTAATCTCCAAGATGGAGGACCTTCGCCCCAAACTGATGTTGTTGTCAGCCTCCCGCAATTCCTCTTCCAGAATTTCTCTGTATTGAGCTTCATCCATCAACTCTGAGCAGTTTCACTGTAAAGTGGTGTGTTAAGAGTTTTAGTAAAATGTATTTTCTCTTTTGTCGCATCCTAAGAGCTGTTTGATAAACAAATCACTCTTTTGGAGATTTTGCAGCTCCTCCAGAGTTACCATAGATGTCTAAGCTGTCTTTTTAGGCTCTCCTTACCTGTCCTGTCAGCAGGTAGAATGGCCATATCTTTGTAGAGCTGGTCTAACAAATAATTTCGATTTCTATTTAAAAATATACATTTTTGAGTGAGATGTTTAAAGCCTTAGATATTATTTTGAAAAATAAGCCTGCTTTAAACTTTGTTTTTACCTTTCCTGATGCTGTATTAGAGTGAAAGGGGCTAAATACATATTCATGATATACTTTATTATTTGTCATTTTCCTTTCCACCTATACACTACTTCTTTAAAATCTTGTAAAATCTATTTGGAAGAAACAGTGCATTTTGTGATGGTTATGAAAGCAAAAGGTGAACAAAAGGAAAACAAAGACTTTCGCAAGGAAGTTCTCAGCATTATATGAGAAAGATTGTAGTTATGCTTAACAATTACTCATTTTTATAATGCACTTTCTGTTTTCTTACTCTGTTGGAGGGTTGAGGTCCTCTGATCTGGTTTCAAAGAACTTAAGGACCTCCTCACTTTCAGAAATTAAAGAAGGAAGTTTCATCAGAGCCTGCAAGCAAAGACAAGATACATGTTTAACAGCAGGAGTCATAAGTTTTTGTTACTGGTAAACCTGAACTGAAACTAGAGGGAGCTAATCTGAGTTGATGTAGATGTAGAGACCAATTGTAGATGAATGCAAGCAAGAAGTGATCCTTAGGCAGGAGGTCAAAACAAATGAAAATACACACTGGTTATGCTGGATGTAGTAATCCCAGCCCAACTCAAATTCCGAGAAAAATGACAAATCTTTCTTAGACGATAAAAAGGCTGCTACACATACCAGCCCACCTGTTTAAACTTTCTTTTTACTGAGAAAATAAGAGGAACAGGTCTGAGCACATTACTGTATGGCATAACATACTGCTGATTCATTCCTTGTAACCCCCTGTATGCAGCACTCTGTCCTGTTTCTTCCAAAGGAAGTCTGTTTACATAGCTGACAGGACACGAACGGTACAGATAGAGAAGCTGCTTTCCTGTTAAGGCTGGTGGAGGGAAAGATAAATGAAACTCAGGCCTCCTTTGGAAAACATTTAAAGATATTCCCATATTTACAGAGCTGTAAACAAATTACAGAAAATGTGTTTTATAGCGTTCTTACTTTGCAGTAGTTATCCAGATGCTTCAGTCTTTTAACAGCCACATCTCTAATGTGACTACGGCGAAACAAAACTTTACCTGAAAAAAAAAATAATGAATATAACTGTGATAATCAAACACAAATCAACATTATTTTTTCATAAAGTTCTGATTGACCGTTACGTTATTTGTTTAATTTATATCCTTGCAATGAAAACAGATCCCTTCTTTGCTGTATTTGTACTCTATGCAGGGGGCTGACCTCTAGCTGCATCTAAAGAATAAATCTCGCTTAAGAGCTACCTTACTGAAAAATAGCACAAATCGTGTTTTTCTGCCAGAACGACCAAAACAACACAGATGATCTTTGAGCTGCGAGCCATATCTAACAAAGGATCTCTTTACCACTTTCCTCTGCTCGGCCCACAACAACTTTATCAGATTAGACAGATCCTTCTCTGCTAACCTCCTACTGACATGGCCAGCCACAAATTGATTTGGCCTGGCTACAACACGGCAGTTGATAAAACAATGCAGTGTGGTGGTCACAGCTATGGAAAGCGTTGGAGGGCCAACAAAGGGCAGCTCTAAATGGACATAGTCAGAGGTGATTAAAAAGGACAGAGGAACTGTGGCTGCATCTCAGTAAGTTAGACTAAACTTTAATCAAATGATTTAAAAAGTGAAGCTAATAATTATATAGACTGAATTCAACTCTGATTCATTTCAACGATTCTTGATCATTAAAACCAGACAGACTTCTGAATGAAACACATTTATCTTCTCATTTATTAATTTGCCACATGTCTCTATATCTTTATATATATATATATATATATATATATATATATATATATATATANTATATATATATATATATATATATATATATATATATATGTATACAGCGAAAGGCTTTTATATATGACAAAACAAAATGTCAGCATATTCGAAAGAATGTCCATGCATTGTGTAGTTTTGCCCCTCTACATCACAAGCGGGGTCGAAAGGGGTGCCGGTGCCTATCACCAGCTCTCAATGGGCGAGAGGCGTGGTACACCCTGGACATGTCGCCAGTCCATCGCAGGGCAACACAGAGACAAACAGGACAAGCAACCGCTCACATACACACTCAAACCTAAGGAGAATTCAGAGAAGCCAATTAACCTAACAGTCATGTTTTTGGACTGTTGGAGGAATCTGGAGTACCTGGAGAGAACCCACGCATGCTCAGGGAGAATATGCAAACTCCATGCAGAAAGACCCTGTTCCTGGAATCGAACCACCCCCCCCACCCCATCTACATTTCTTTAGCATTACATTTTTGTATCAGTGCAGCATGGAACGGACTTCATGAGCCAAGTTTCTCCTAATAATGATCTTTATTAACAGGGCAACAGTTTATTTAGCTGGTTTAAAGAGCTGCATTAGCTGGTAAAATGAAATAATAGTTGTTAATTAAAAATCAAAACAATTAATGATCATTAAAGGCTGGTAGTAATCAATTATTAAAAATATATATTTGTTGAGAAATTAATTTTGATTAGAATGGTCATTTAATAATAATCATTTCCACTTATGGTCATTAATTACATTAATGCTCCCTTGCATTGCTATGGCAGGCCCCAATTAACCTAAGCAATTGATCACTAACGTTCTAATAAGTAACTTATATTTCTGAAAAATATGTGATCAATATGTGGAACATTTCATACTATTTAACTAATAAAACAAGGACATAGTTTTATTCTTAATGAAACAGATACATTGTTTTATGCACATTGTTAGATAAAAACATTGTTTTATGAATAATTTATACAAATAAAATACAAAAGATGAGGATCTGAGAATGGTTATTTCAGCTTAGGTTTGGCTCCTTGTTTGTTGTCTATTCATTAAAATCAATTAAGTAATGTACTGCCTATATGAGGATTTACTGAGACGCAGTTCACATTTAGCAATTATAGTCTGGGATGAGTAAATACTTCATATCTGCATATAAATAGACTCGCCTATAAAAAGGACACTGATTTGAACCCCCACTTGTATCTCTCTGTTGCCGTCAGTGCTGTAGAGTGCAGCATTCATTACCTGGTAAAAAAGGAATGATTCTCTTCTTGGGATCCTTCTGTCCTCCCTCAATTGGGAATTTGTCAAGGATTCGCATCTGCAAAAGTAAAGCAAAGACACTGCTACTTTAATATCTAAAAGAAAAGGAGAACTTCTTTTAAATTTACACTATTATTTATACACAGTTACCTGGAGAAAAGTCTTAAAAGTATAAAACTGAGTTATATAATAATAATACTACATTTCTTTTAAAGTGCCTTTAAAACACACAAGGACACTCAACAATAAACATAATTAACAATATATAACAATTAAAAACAGGACAGGGCAATCAGTGAAGTATGTAGTCTTGAACAGATAAGGTTTTAGCCTTGATTTAAACAAATGTAAATATTCAGAAGGGAGTTAATTCCAGAGTTTGGGGTCAGAGAAAAAGAAAACTCTGCTTTCCCATGGTGATGAGGTGGCAGGAAACTCAATACGGTGGATGGAAGATCTAATGATTAGGGAGGGGGTAGCAATCTGAAGGACATCTGAGAAGTATGGCAGTTCAAGACTATGGATGACCTTGAATGTGAAAAGAGGAAGTTGAACTAAATTCTGAAGTTGAAATTAAATGCAAAAGACCAAAAAAAATAGAGTTGTAGTATCAAAACGGGAGTTAACTTGTTTGTCCAGCACACATACTGTACTAGAATATAAGGCCTAGACAATCCAATCCTTGATTTGAGGTCAAATCGGTCCATCCAAGAGAAAATAGATCCCTCTTAGCACAGCACACACAGCAGAAATATCTCTTAATATTATGTCCAGAAGTTTTGGGTGTAGGGAGATTGTCTCAAAAGTCTGCATAGTTTTCTTGCTGTATAGCTTTCAGTGTTCTTAATTCATCAATAAGAAAAGGGCTTAAAAAGTTAAAACAGATAAAAAGATCTAACAGCTGAATGTAGTATTCTCTTTACTACAGAAATACAGTATTCTTTCCTAAATAGTCTTTCCCAAACATGTTAAAGAAGTTCCCATGTGTGACATTTGTAGATTGATTTGTTTCCACTCTTCTGCCCAGTTTATCCCTAATCAGCTCAATGAGGCTTGAGTCTAAATTGATGTGATCATCTTGCTATTAGACTAACGAGGCACATACCAGAGGGTATTGTGTGGTGCTGCAAAGTGTTTTGTTTGTGGATGTATTTCAGGGTCTGTCTCATTTTTTATGTCACCATGCCTGGATCTAGGAAAACAGCTTCAGATCATCACACCCCCTCTTCCATGTTTGACAGTTGAGATCACACACTGTGGAACTCTTTTTGCCTACTCAGTGGCATACAAAGATCCAGTATGATAATCCAAAGAATTAAACTTTTGATTCATCAGTCTAGAATACTTTCTTCCAGTCTTCATTTGGTGGTGGCCATGGCTCAGGCAAGCCTCCTTGTCTAATTCTATCATCTTAGCAATGGCCCTCCTGATGTAGCTGGTCCAACTGTAAAACCTCCAGCTAAAAATCTTCTCTTCACAGAAGAAACTGAGATTTGCTTACTATGTGTATTACACTAGGCCTGAAGCTGTTGTTATGTGAGCCACCTATCATTCACTCTCAGTACCTTTTCCTTCACGTCAGTTGTGGCTTTATGTCTGCCAGACATCTTGTGTTTGAGTTTCCCCCAGTTCTAAGTGCACTATGATGGTGGAAAAAACAATAATCACTGACACCTAGAAATACCTAAACCTGTAAGTTTTACGATGGTCTGTACCTTTTCCACGGCTAATTGCTTGTTTAATTGCCTATTTGTAGCAACAAATGCTCATATGTTATATTCTGAATGTTTCAAATATATTCTGAAAATTTTTCATCTTTACCTTACCATTTTTTAACCAGTTCACAGTTCATCACTTAACTTTATACTATTTCAAGCTATTTGTAGGATTGAACATCTTGAACTAACATAAATACCCTCAAAAAGTGGGGTATTTTAAACCTTTTGATTCATACTGTGTACCTGGAAACAAATTCATTTATTTTCAACCATGCTATACTTCAATAGTCTGTTTATATAAGCATGTATGCAATATAAACTTTGGAATAGATAAGCAAGTGAATTTATATAATAGAGCAGTATTTTAGTTTTCTGGCTTAACATTCTATTTTCATTAATAACCCGTGAGAACTGTCTGAAATAACAATACTTTTTAGACTCAGATGAAGTTCTGGCTCAGAGTTTTTGCCTTGCCCTATTCCAGATGTGCTCTGTCTAAAGGCAAAGGGTGCGGGTGTCAAACTGTAGCACCCCGAGCTCCAAGGAGGAGACTTTAAAACTAGTTTCAGCACAAACTGAGCCAAAAAGCACCAGGTGGACAAACAGAATCAAGCTTGGAGGGTAAAGCTGGGTCCAGCCTGTCTGGAGCTGTAGGAGTTGTTTGTAAGACTTCCCCTCAAAGAGGTGGTTTGGTTTCCCATCTTGTGGTTCTGGTCTATTCTACTGCCTTCGCTAAATGGCAAATTTTCTTGCAGGGCATTGCATTTCCCTCTCTGAACTATGAACAGCAATGAAGACGTGGGTTGGGTAAAAAATGACAGTCATCACTTTGTTTAGGGGTAATGCGAAGGACAAGGGATATAAAAAAGCCTTGGTTAACCACACCTGCACACAAGCCCTGTACTGAGAATGGATTTTTTTTTGCTCAAAGAATTAAGAATTGCAAAAGTTTAGAAATGCATAAAAAAGTGATTTTCCCTCACAGTAAAATAGGGATAACAATTTTATACAGAGAGCTGAAATGTGTTGTTATAACAGTACACTGGCAACTTCATTGCTTTTTTTTTCTTTTCAAGAGAACAAAGCTAGACACTTCGCTTCACATTTGAATATAGCAAAATACTGCCTAGAAGTCAGAAAAGTACACATTATGCTGAAATTGTCTTTTCAAAAATGAGGATAAGATCATCCTCCAGCAACCTGCTTTTCCATCCTAATGTCTCATATTTTCTTTTTTTTTGTTTTGTTTGTTTTTTAGTGGCTGGTTTTATGGACAGTAGGCTGACAGGAAAGATAGTATGAGAGACATGCGGGAAAGGACCACAGGCCAGATAAGCACCTGGTTCGCCCGAATCGAGGACATGAGTCGTGTGCGCTAACCACTGCTCCACCAAAGCACCCCCAGTTTCATGGGTTTTTATGATAACACTTAAACAATTTAGAATGAAAACTTGACTTTTATTTTATTTATCATCAAAATCTGTGAACACATGATCAAATACCAAGGCTCTCAAATAAATCCCATGTTTTTTTTTACCTTTAAGACGACCTAAATCCTGCACAATTAAATGGAAAATATAGATATTTATATATATCAGCAGAAAGAAGAAATTATGTTCTAGGATAATCCTAGAACACTAAAACTCAAATATATAGGTGATATTTTTTTTACACAATATATAATTGCAGTAACATAGAGAATGTAGTCACGTGATTATCTATGAGATAATACCGAGTTGGGATATTAGTTTTGTATAGTTATAAATAATATCCAGTTTTAGCCCAAATCTTTCAGCTGTCTCAAGGATTGACTTTTTCACTCTTAGTGTTAGAGGAATTATGCCTCTGAAACAATGATTTAGTAACTTGATAAGACGAGAGTTAAAAGTTACAAAACAGCAAACGCCTGAGGTCTCAATTGAAAACGTGACGACACTGTAAGAGAAAATGAATGGGATCAACTAAAAAGGGAACTGCACCAAAAAAAAATACATAGATAAAGATGCGCTGCATATGAAACATGTATACTAAAGTTTAATGTGCTCAAGGGGAAAATGTCCTTGCTGAAGAAGTACAATTGTCCCTTTTTGCTTTTTGCACTAGTTGCCTTTTTTCTGTCAGTAAGCTGTAAGGAAATGGGGTTAAGAGAGTATAAAATCCATACACAAAATTCCATAAACGGGAGGAAGCAAACTAGGCTTGCTAAACAACTGTCATTATTTTCTAAAGTTATACTAAACAGAGGAGACAAAAGCAGTTGAATCAGACAGACTAAGAATTTCAGTAGACAAAGAAAGTGCCTTGGGAAGAATCTGGGACAGGGGGAGTAAGAAGGAATGTTGCAGTGGGAAAACAATCTGATTACATTTATGGGTTCTTATTTGACACCTACTTGACAATGATTTTCGCCACAATGAACATAACAGTTTTATAAGGATTTGCTAAAACTCTCCCAGATTAGCTTGGAGAGAACTACATGGTTGAGGCAAAAAATACTCTTGCATTTTGTAGAGAGATTTTTACTCATACAAGCAGAAGCTTCAACTATGGGTCAAACAAGTGCATGGTTATTTACAAAAGCACTGCTTACTGTATTATTCAAGCTTTAAGAGGCAGCAGTAAACATGACAGAAAAAAAGGTAGCATAGAGCACAGATCACATATAGGCTTCCTAAAAATTCCATCATTGGTCCACTTTTCTTAAATATACCATAAGTCCTACATATTCTAGAATTGTATGGCAATTCCTGTCATGCCAATGCTAACCACAAACAAACTTTGATCTGTCAACTACAGACACGTGTGGACAATAGCCCCATTTACACTACCCTCTAAAAACTGACCCGTGCTGAGCTTGGATCAGTTAACCGTGCCGAGCTTGGTTATTTATGGCCATTTACACACCACTCTATCACGGTTTCTCGCCTCCTAGTGATGATCTATGGTACTACTGTCCTCTAGAGGTAGACAAGCACATCAACATGGTGGCGCCTGTGACTTTCAGGAAGCTTGGTTATAACTGTGAAATTTAGTTTGCAGAGTCCGGCAAAAAAGTAGTCTTTGTCGAATTTACTTGACAGAGTTGGCTTTTGGGAAGTGGATATGACAAATGATAGTCTAATCAGGGCTTACAGATGCAGGAAACAACGACTAACGTTGAGGTTCATCACACTGCTAAGCAGAATCATAACTGGAAATCGTGTTGCAAGCTAGGGAAGCTAGTGTTTTTATGAATGTCAGAAATTTCATGATTACGGAGGCTGACTGTAAGGAGATGACGCCGCCTGCTTATGCGCTCTTTGTTATCCAAGAACCGTGCCAGAATTGAACCATGCCAAGCCCTACTGTGCAGCTAGTTCCATGTTTGCGCAGTTCAGTTGTGTCTGGCACGGTCCAGTTTGGTTTTGCTTGCTATTTACACTCAAAAGTTATTTCACTTACCATGCTCAGACTGATATCGATTTGGTTTCAAAAGGCTGGTGTAAATGGGGCTAATAGCTCAGTTTCTCAAGAAAAAAATTGTAAATGTGGGGGTGAAATTTTCAACAAGCCTAACAAATGCAATGTGCATGTTTTTTTTGCCTCAACAATGCAAGGTTAGAGATCAATATTTGGCTACACTCATGACCAGAATTCATAAAAAGCAATCAGTTAACATTAACTTAGTAGAATTCCAAGCAAATGTCCAAAACAGTGGTGTCCAAATTCAGTCCTAAGGGTTGCTGTCTGCCATGTTGAAATTGGATTCAAAAAAGAAAAACAGCAGCAGATTAAAAAGCTAAGCTGATCTAAAAGGAACAAGGAACTAGCAGATTCCTTGAAATTTAGTGGAGGGAAAGCTATAAGTAACCCCCCTAAAAAATGAATCATGTAGTGTAAAGAGAATCCTGAGGGATTGCGGTATAAGGGACCAACAGGTGTTGGACTGGTAAAAGGAGCATTACCGGTACAAATCAGAACAATCTTAGATTAAAAAAATAGATATCTTCCAAGCTCCAAAAACCATCAACAAAAAAGACAAATTACCGGTATGTGATTTTTAGGCCAGACAAATCAATGTGAAAATTGGGTACCAAATTATGTAGAAATAAATTTTCCATTGTGTAGGTTAATGAATGAAGAAAATCTCAAAATGACATCATCATTGCAAAGGACTCCTGAAGCAGAGGAGGCTTTTTGCAGACTTAAACAAAGCTTAGTCTAGCACTGCTAGAACCAATATCTTTAACTGAAGCATGTAAGTTAATGAAAGGGAAAGAGCAAACATTTACACAGGTAGTCAGGATGCATTATCCCCAGTTTACACATTGCATAATACTGGAAAAATAGAGGTATGGTTACTTCCAAAGAAAAAAACAGTTAAACATTTAACAGGTTTACTAACAGGTTTCTTAGCAGCTGTGCATTTACAAAGAACCATAGCTATATATGCAAATGTGCAGTAAAGGCCTCAGGGAAAGATCTCTTTAGGAAATACATTTGCAAATAAACAACAAAAGCAGCTGCCATGAGACAAATATAGTCATTAATTATAGAACAAAATACTAATCTTGATCTAACTATATTAGAGATATGCAAAAAATAATATCTCCACGACCAGAAAATGATGGTGGATAAAACATGGAGCTAAATTACAAAATGACATCTCATTGACTCGAATACAATCCATCAAACTAAACATACTTGTAGCGACAGTGGAGAGAAAAAAAATCCCTTTTAACAGGAAGAAACCTCCTGCAGAACCAGGCTCGGATTGAGCGGCCATCTGCTTTGGCCGACTCACAATTTCATGTATTTTCTGTCCGACGAAAACACACAAAATCATGGTTCATCTGCAATGTCCCAATAGAAATGTGGGCCTCTGTATTAAACTCAATTAATACTGTTAAAAACAAATGGATTAGAATAGCAATCAGTCCAATGGGTGTTGAATCCATGCATCCATCTGCTCCCCTTTTAACATCAAGGTCAGTAGAGCCACTGCCTATCTCTGGCAAACTATGGGTGAGAGGCAGGGTACACCCTGGACAGGTTTGCTAGACACACAAAGACAATAATACACACACACTCACAATTAGAGTGTGCACAGGGACAAAATGCAAACTCCATCAACAAAGACCCCAGGTTGGGAATCGAGCCTGGAACCTTGTTGCTCTAAGGCAACAATGCTAGAAACTACTCCACTGCGCAGCCCGTGGTATTGAATCATTGAGTTTATTTCCTTTTTGATATGTTGGCCAGTTCATGTATTTATCCCAATTTGCACCACTGCAGATGTATAAAAATTTTTTTATTAAAGACCAAGGCAGAAATCAAGCATTTTGTATGAAGAGCTACTCATTTGTTGCTCCAAAACCAGACAAACAGGACTCTACAACGGCATAAAAAAATATATACAATCTATGTTTGTGTAAACATGTGAAAGGCTGTGTTGCAGTCTAACAGAGCAGGGTTGAGGTTACTGGCAATTAAGAGACCAGAGAACAAAAGGTTTTCTGCAAGCATCCCATCCAAGTTGTAATACTTTAGAGTGTGGTCTGGAAGAAAGGTTTCAGAGAGATACCAGAGAAAAAGTATTCTTAGGAGAAGGTCTTGCTCTTGTATGTGATTTTGAAGGTGTAAACCCTCTCTATTCTCCTGTATGCCTCATTGAAGTTTAGACATTTTAGGCATGTTATCTTTCCCACAAAAAAGCTACATCATGCATTAAATGAAGGGTTTCAGATATCTCCCTAAAGCACTTCTACATACAGTGTTATTGGAGACTGTGTCATAAAACATTCTGACTGAGGCCATGTTTTTTCCTGCATCTGCTGACTGGATTTCCTCTCTTTCAGTGTTTCTTAGCAGTAATTGTTAAAGGTCTTTCACAAAGCAATGCATCTGCACCAGCTTAGCAGAAAGAGTAGAACTTAAGGTCAGTCTGACTTCATGGGGTTTAATTAGCAGCAATATCATGAGGTGACCCAAAACAGAAAATATAAAACTTTATAACTTTTTTAAGAACTTCCCATGAAACTGTCAGCTAAATTTGTGAAAGATGTGTTTTTGGTAGAGTGACTTACCTGCAGCTCAAAGAATTTGCTGTATCTTCTGTAGATGACATGGGAGCTGGAGTCTGAGTAGGTAACATTGATAAGGTAGACCTAAAAAATGCGGCATAGACAAAAAGTGAACCCTGGTTAGGAATATTTAACCAAAGACAGAGCAAAACTTCATCTATTCAGACTAAACTTCAGAGGCTCTTGGATGTCAAATTTCATCTTCTTTCTACTTCTTTTCAGTCAGCGAATGAGCCCAGTTCAACAGATTTCAAGTACAGGTTTAATACATTCCTGTGTGGTGAATTAATTTTTTTTTAAAAAGAATATATACATATAGGTGCATTGTAAAAAAAATATAATAATAATTTCCATTTTAAGACACACAAGTCTTTCAAAGACAAACAATTGTTAAACAATGAGGAAATAACATTCATCTAAACCTTGTATATTGGATCAGGGTTATTGTCTAAACATGATTAAATCACCTATATTAGAATCAATATGAAATCTGAATTGCTGAACTCAATTTCAAATCGCTTTTTGTGTGCTGTCAGAGGGCCCTGTCAAACCTTGCCGAGTTAGACAACATATGCCTGCCATTTTCCACCCACCCAAAAAAAATAGAATAAATAAAAAGAAAGAAGAAAGAACTTTTGAAGTTGCATTAAATTGAGTGTCATCACTGCTAACCTTAACTTATGCCAACATATGCCAGCGTTTTTGCCAGATGTTTTTGTACATCAGGCATACGCTGGTCTAAATCATCAGTGTGACAGGGGCTTTAGATACTAATGCCAATACTCATGGTATGAGCTAGGCTACACAGCAAGCCATGCCATTGTGTTTAGCTCAGTCAAGTTTTCTAAGTCACATTATTTTGTTTGTGTAGCTAAGCAATGTTTTCTCTTTAATTTTAGAGTTTTTTTCAGTTCATAATCCCTCACTGAAAAGATACAATCACATGATTTTGCTTTGTACCATGACACTGTAGTTTCTCTATAGTAATTAGAGTTAAATGACTACCTCTAGAGGTGAATCAGTGGACTTATATTGGTCGGTTAACTTTAACCCATAATTTCAGAGAAGCTCTGCATAGAGATGTTATTGCCTTCTAACTTGCAGTCATAGGAACTATCTTCCTCAGAACTGTCATCAGTTGCACCCCTGCCAAGCCAGCATCAAACATGAAAATCAGGAAGTATAAACACACCTCAGTGGATTGATCAGATAGAATTGAGAAACAGTAACAGACACTGTTATCTGTTTCTATATTCTAAATATGCTCCTAAACACTAATAACCTTTTTGATCCTTTTGTTTCAGACTTCTTCAGATAACGCTACATGTCACAGAAATGGTTGATTACTCTATTCTTTCCAAAGTCTGAGGAGCAGTGGAAAAGAGCTGGTTTGCCCTTTATGCCAATTTATTTTAATTATAAACCTTACCAAATTTACACTGCTTATTTTAAGATTCACTGGCTCGTAACCTACTAGACTTACACTGAAAAGGATACTGTTATTTTAATCATTTTATTTTATTTTATTCCATTTTTTGTTTGTTTTTTTTTTTTGTTTTTTTTTAAAGGAATTTTAAAAGTATGCTTTTTTAGGACTCTACAGTTTGTGTTTAAGTATTGTCAAAAATATTTTACAACATATAATTAAACAATCATCTTTTAAAATATTCTGTCTACATTTAACTTTTTTTTTTTTAAACAAAAAAACAGCGGGCCTAGCAACACCTGCCACCAGGTTTAGCCCATTTTCTGACCTGAGACCTGGAGGTGCTTTTCTTGCAAATTTCCTCATGTATATAGATTAATATCGTGACATATTTGAATAAAACATAATTTCCTTTGTCAGAGGTTTTCAACAATGGATATTGGAGTTACTGCACTTTGTTTGAAATTAAACCAAAAGTTTTGATGTATCAGTTCAGTTTGTGCTGACAGCCATGGTTATGAAAGGTGGTCAGAGTTCCAACAACATTTATGGACCTAAAAGAGAATAAAATATGGTGCAACCTGGACTCTTCTATACCAATCTACCAGGTTGATGTAGAAGACAGCTCATGATTTGATATCAGATTAGTAAATTTAAACATGTTTCATAATATTTCCTTGAAGATGAATTCATCAAAGATTTTAACACTACTGTGCCTGTTATGCAATCCCATCAGATACTAACATTCAGTCATATATCCATTGTCATATCCTCTCGTAGTTCTTGAATTATGCCTAATTTATCACTTTTTTTTGTACCAGATTTCTACGTTTATATCTATAGCATGTGCTTATTAAAATGTACAGTCTCAATTTTAGTCTGTTTAACAGCAAAAACATCATTTTTTTCTGATTTAAACAGATATCAATTAATGTTGTAACAACTTGAATCATAGAGCTATGTAAATAAAGCAGAACAACATTTTCTGCAGGTTTTATTTACAAATGATTAACAAGATAAAACATGCTATGAGCCAAAATATCAATGAATCATGTCTAGACATTGTATGTTACGGGAATTAACATTAGCTGTTTCCCACATAGGCAATATCAGCAGGAGGAAGGTGGGAGTTTATTAAAGGTACTTGCAACCTTCTCAGAGCACAAGCACACTGCTCTAACCATGAGGCCAACACTCCCCCATAGATGCAGTGTCTATAGAAGTAAATAAAAATCTAATATTTGTATATTGAAAGCTAAGCAGGAACACCTAACAGGTGAAAACATAGGATTGTTTAGTGAGCTGTGCTTACATGAAAAGGGTAATGAAAGACAGTTTATTGCACATTCTCTGAAAGGTTAGTATTTCCAAGGATTTTTGAGATAAGAAGTCTGTATGTCTTATCACCAGTTTATTATTTCCTTCTATAATCATAGAATCACAGTTAGATGGCACTACTCGGACTCATCTATCTGGAAGCTAAACGAGTAGAAGAGGAAAAAGATGGAAGTGTCGATGCCTCTTGTTATAATTTAAGCTTACTAGAGTAAAATATGCTACCTTTGCGATTTGCGCAATTTTTTGTGCTGAAAGCCCTAAAAAGAAAGGGTGACAATGTATTTGGACAAAGACATGGCTGAGCAAATGTGGTTCCTACAGTCTGTCAATTCTACAGGAAGAACTCCATTTTCATCTGAGAGAATGACAAAAAGAATCCTTGTTTGAGCATGTGCACTGAGCGATTTGCCCAATACCACCTTACAACAGCCGACTGAATTTCAAACATGTTTGATTTTCTCCCGACCCTATGATTCCTGAACGGGAGGTAGTCGTGAGAGGCTGATCGCCCCTTGCTACCCCCTGTACACTACACAATGCACAATCAGGCTGAAACTCTGCCTTATCAAAAAAATTTTGCACGACTGAAGAATCGGCCCGGAAAGGGCAAAAAAAATCGTACAGTGTGTGCCCGGCTTAACAGACCATATCTACTTGCTTGGGCCTGCCAAGTCTACCCAGCTTCCTCCTTTTCCAGGGTATGCAATGCACCACCAGGCGGTGATTGGTGGAGAGCGCCTCCCATCTCTTGATCTGAGCATCCAAGAAATGTGGCTGAACGTAAGAACATACAGCTACAAAGTCAATCACCAACTTCCAGCCAAGGGTGTCCTGGTAACAAGTGCACTGATGGACATCCTTATGTGTGAACATGATGTAGTTTTTGGACAATTTCTGACTTGCACAGAAGTCATATAATTAAACACTACAGGGGTTCAGATAAGTGTGAAATGAGCATTGTTTTCCCTGCTGCAGATTCTGTAAAAGGTGCTTGAACACATACAAGACAGGAAGTATTACCGAAACCTAAAAGTTATTGTGTTTTGTAGGCCATCACAGCCTACAAAACACACAATAACTTTGTGTAACAGACAAATTCATCCTATTTAAAGCTTACACTTTTCAAATTATGTCTCTTTTAAATGCTTTTATTCTTGTTTCATGGAAGACACAAAACAGAGTGAAAGGACAATACAGAAGTAAAACAGACAATGACACGATCAGTGAAATACAATAAAACAAATTATGTGACACAAAGAAGATTATTAGGCTGGGGCGGCTTTTGTTACATCCTCATTTCCGCATACATCTCCATTCAGTGCTCATTAGAGTGCTAGGGAAAACAGTAAATGTATTTTCGTAATCCAATTAAAAAGTAAATCTTGTATTATCCTTAATTTGTTATTATGCAATGGCAAAGGGTGATCCATCTGAGCAGATGAAAACAAAATATGTATTATATTTGCTAATATTTCTGTATATCTGTATGGGTTTTTTTTGTATTTTGTAATTGGCTTACTGAAAATTTTATTTTTGGTTTGCACTCTACCAGTGGCGGCCGGCCCATAGGGGGCGCTGGGGCACCGCCCTCCCTGATAAGAAGAGAGAAA
>NW_015151013.1:89549-107188 GCF_000732505.1 Cyprinodon variegatus | reverse complement strand
TGATCAGACTGCACCACATTTGCAGAGAATCTGTCAATCATGTACTATTGCTAGGTGAATTTCATGGCCAATCAGCGTCTCGGCACTTTATGGTCTTGGGGCGCTGAAAATACTGCACTTTAACAGGCTTCTGAACCCAAGCGCAGGTGCAGACAATTAGAGGAAAGATGGCGAACGTAACGAGCGAGGGGCAGCTTCCACCAAATTTGGCAAGATCCTTATTTATCTACCCGTTTGCCAGAAGAACATCCATGTTGTAGGGTAGGAAAATTTCATCTCATGGTTATTGTGACTGTGACGAATCCACCTCGTCGCTTAAAACTTTGCGTGCCACACACACATTCCTGTTATATTGTGCTTGTGAGGACCAATACACTCGCGCTGAGACCAGTAGCTCCATGAACTTAAAACACACAAGCTGTTCCTGGTTACCTGCTGCGTATTGAGGGTGCACACTTAATATTTCAGTGAGGTTAGCCGTGTGTGTGTGGGGGGGGGTCGGGGGGGTGTACGTGTTTATGCTACGGGGACCTGTGCGTCTTTTCTGGGTTCAAACCCAGTTTGGTGTAATTGAATAAGTCAATGAATCTGTGTAAAAGAATTAAGTTGTAAAAATTATTTGTTTTTGTACATCAATTGTTTGTGGAGGTAATATATGGACAAAACTGATTTATGAGAAGAAATCAGAAATAAGAGAGCCTGTAGGGGCTTAAACTATTTAATGAGGGCTGTGGGAAGAAGAGCGGCCATTTCTGTTTTCTATTTCTTTGTTACATTGCTGGTAACTGGAGGGAGGCTGAGGCCCAGAGTATCTTGTATAAGTTTAGTTTCTTTTGCACCGTTTTGAGTTTTCGAGCACAATAAATCACCAACACCGGTAACCCGACTGAGCCTGGATTCTTGGAGGCCAAAGAACCCCGTCACAGTGACCCAAATCATCACTGTTACTGTTATTATATAGTAAATTAAATCATTACTGTTAAATTGTATGTATTGTCCAATTGTTTATTTGAATTCTTATTCCGGATTAGTTGGAGACATACACTAGGCTATATCAGCCCCACCAAAAATATTTTTCACCAGCCGCCACTGCACTCTACATGTAGCTGCAAAGTATATAAATAAAAATGTATGTGGTCACAAGCTGGTATGCATAAAGTTGGAAATGTAGTCTTGGTGCTGCAACATTATATCAGAGAATGACTGTGACCAAAACAAGTGATTCATCAGCATAACAAACAGGTGGCGTGGCCAATATGTGTGAGGGGGAATAAAGTTACATCCTGAAATAAGAAACCTCAAGTAGGTGTCAAAGTGTTTCATTAATTTGGATGAAGAAGAATGTAACTAATTGCATAGTTGAAACAAGAGTTTTTCATTTTTAGTATTCTTTGAAAAAATTACACTTCACTGCTGAACTACAGTAATAGCGAATGAGAATGTTTGTAAACAAGATTTTTTTGTACAGTGCCACTGCCATTTTGCAGCTTCACTGCCACATGTCCCTGGAAGGAAGTGACACTCAAACAGCAGGGACAAAAGACAAAGGGCTGCTTCTTTCCTCTCTCAAACCGGAAACACATTTCTATTTGCTTAACTCATATATGGTACGATTCTTTTTTGTTTCTCCCGCCTCCTTCCTCAAGGGGATTTCCCAGTCAAACCTTTCATCCGGCAACGACTCCCAGGAGAGCGAGTCTCTGCCCTATGTTTAGTAGCCTTGGAGAGGAACCCCTTCGAAGGAGATGGATGATGCAATTGATTTTAACCCTCAGGTTAATCACTTCAATTGAACCCAATGGACCCATTGGTTTTTTTCTAATCCTGCTGAGAGAAGTCTGGTTCACTATTTTTAACTGCTTCAAACATTAAGAAAATAACAATGCACTATAAATTTACATTAACTTATAGCTTTACCTATATTCAAGCTACCTTATGATCATTTTTTCCATACCCTAAAGGCATTATTGTCTTCCTTATTAAACAGAAAATGTTTTTAAACATCCTGCTTTGGAAAAAATGCCTATTCTCTTATATTTCCACTTAGTCCAAAATGCTATGCCAGACCAATGGGCTAAAGCAACGATGTAAGGTAGCCCAACGAATTATAGCCACTGTTGTGGCTCTATAAATAAGCAACATACTCCTATCTTTTCTCGATCTAGGCATGTTAAAGATGATTTGCAAAAGTTCACACCAAGCATATGAACATGGAAGAAAGACATTTTCAGTGACTTTAAATTTGGCATATGTGTTGGTGACAGCCAGCCTGGTCTCAGTATTTCCCATACTGTTGATATACAAGGATCTGAAAATATTACTGAGGTTTTTAGAGAACGGTCCATTCATAAATTATCTATACCCACTTATCCACACAAGGTTAGGATAAGGAAGTGTAGAGTGACTTGCCATCTCCAGCAATAAGGGGAGAGAGGCTGAGTATTCAAACAGGTAACAACAGACCAAAGAGCAATTTAGAGAACCTCGGTAAAAATTCAAAAAATATCCACTGGACTTGGTTTTCAAGATTTGAAGACGTTTCGCAACCTCTCCAAGAAGCTTTCTCAATTCAAATGTCTGGATCCGCAGTGAGTTAGAGTCTTATATGGACAAGGCCTTGTATTGCTTGGAAACATGCAAATGGTAATGATGAATCATAGACAGGTTCAGATATTACAGGCTAACGATGGAACTAAACGAGCCATTCATCGGTTACCATTTGCATGATTCCAAGCAATACAAGGCCTTCTCCATATAATACTCTAACTCACTGCGGATCCAGACATTTGAATTGAGAAAGCTTCCTGGAGAGGTGGCGAAACATCTTCAAATCCTGAAAACCAAGTCCAGTGGATATTTTTTGAATTTTTACGGAATGACTATGACCTGGATGACTGAGAACCTTCATCAGCAATTTAGAGAACCAAATAACCTAACCTGGAAGGAAGCTGGTGTAACAGACTGGTTACGAAAAGAGACAATATCAGATTATTGATATTTTTTTGTCGATGAAATTTGTCTGGTTGATGTCAGAGGTTAGATGAGGAGGAGGATGTCTCAATATGACAGAGAGACAAAAGTAGCTTCAATAACCCCTCATTGCACCCAAGGTGTGCAGAATACCATCTCCAACCACAGAGCAAATAACAAATGTGATGAGCTAAGGCAGTAAAAGAACAAACTGGGTGCCACTCCTGTTAGCCAAGAGCAGAAAACTATGACAAACATGTAAAGGATTTCAAATTGTACAAAAACAAACTGGAGGAACATTGTCTCTTTTTAGGAATCTTTCAGCTGCAGCTTTCATAGTTAGTTTAGAATTGAGCAAAAACAACATAAAAGCATGGATCCACCCTGCCTTGTGTAAACAATGCAGGGAAGCTCTGGTGGTGTAATGGTATGGGGGATAGTTTCTTGGCACATTTTGCTTTCCTTTGTACCACTAAAACAGTTTTTTAACACCAAAGCTTACCTGAATGGTGCTGTTAAGCATACACATCTTCTGCTCTATACATTTTTTGGTGTACCATGTCGAAAAAAGTTAAATACTTGATCTCAAAATATTTTTTTGAAACTGGCAATGACGTAAATGTACTTCAAGAGCCTCCACCGCTGACAGATCTCAAAATCAAGTCAGACAAGTCAGTAGCAACTGCTACACTTTGTCAAAATTGTATTAAACTTCTTTAACATCAGTCTGACTGAGGCTATCGGTAAGTTTAGGATGACGGCTGTGTTCTTTCAGCTATTCCGTGAAATATCAAGATCAATAACCATCTCAGTGATTTAAAAAGCATGTCTTCAATGCCAGTAAAATATGCTAGTCATAATACATTTGAAGCATTCAATACATCTAAGATTTCCTTGATGATACTATTCTTCCTGCTCTTCCTGTTGGTTCTCCTGTTGCCAAAGTGCATAAAGCTAGAGCATCAGAGGCTGTCTTAACAAACGTTGCAAGTGACTTGTCTGTGCAACAAGCAGGCTGTATGAGAATCTCTACAGGGTTATTTGAAGGGACATCTATTACCAACATGGTCAGGTAAATATTCAAATTCTGTTTGTACAGTAGTGTGCTCTACTTATTTAGTTTTTCTGTGATGCTAGAGTCTGTTTTAACTGTTGTTTAGAAACAATTTGTAGGCTAGAAAAGATTGTTTTACTGCTAATGTTGTTAAAAAATATATATATATAACTTAGTTTAAAGTTTCTAATGATCAGAACGAACTTCCTTTTTTTAACCGCTATCTAAAAAATGCAGAAGTAATGTGATCCTAAATGTAATCGTTATATACCGTAGATATGTCTTCTGACTAAAACGAAAAGGTTAACTTAAAACAAACCATAATATTCTTTAATAATAACCATGAGAGTTTTCCTAAATGTGCTGTGAAGTTGGACTGCAAAATTTTTAAGTGATACCCATTTTTCTTTGATTATTTCAGTAGAATCTTTAAAATAATAAAGTAAAGAATAAAAATAAGAAGCTTATTATTTAGACACATTGGGCCTTATGGAAGAACCGTTCGTAAATACGTTTTAAATCGTTTGTACAAGTTATTTAGGAGATTTCTGATCTTCTATCAGGTAGAAACAAATTTTACAAGTGCTTCAGAATTGACGCAGGAGCCATACGCAATCAGTCCGCTGCAATCCAAAACTTTTTCAGTAAATTACTACCTTTTTTATGTTTTATGTTTTGAATCTGACAAAAGTTACTGTAAGTACTTACAGTAAGAAACAGAAATAGTTCTTCCAATCCAACCAAGCCTAAAACAGAAAAAGTTTAGTCTGATTTAATGACAGAATAATAAATAAAAAGATGTTGTAGGCAAACATCTTCCTTGAAATGATTTGTTTTAAAAATCTTGATCTTGTTATGCAATTCATTTTTAAAGACATATAGATATGTTGACATTTTCTTTTCTTTGTTTCTTTGATTTCAGACTTCAGAGACTAAAAGACATCTGTGCCATGACTTCTTTGCTTCTTGCGGCCATGTTACTGCTTGTTTTTATCAGTGATCCTCAAAACGTCTCATACCTGGACCTCAGCAACACCGACTATCCAAGAGCTGCATATGCAGAACAAAATCCAAATGCCTCGCAAAAAATATACTCGCTGTTAAAACAACGACTTAAAGGGATAAAGGTTAATCAATCACAACGATGTGAACCAAACACAACGATTGCAAATGTCTCAGGCTTCGACACTTTTTCTCCAATGATTCAGGACTTTCTCTACTATCGTCACTGTCGCAGTTTCCCCTTATTACTGGACCTTCCTGAAAAATGCGGACGAGATGATAAACCCGAGGACGTCTTTCTTTTGCTTGTTATCAAAAGCTCCCCAAAAAATTATGAGCACAGGGAGGTTCTGCGCAAGACATGGGCAAAAGAGAGATTATACAAAGGAAAGATGATTCGTCGAATCTTTATTATAGGAACTGATGGTTTGGGTTTTGAGAAGGAGAAATTGAACAAACTTGTTGCACTGGAGCATCAGCATTACAATGACATTCTTCAGTGGGACTTTAAGGATTCCTTTTATAACCTCACTTTGAAGCAGATACTCTTCCTTGAGTGGATGGAGAGTCGTTGTTCGCAGGCTCGTTTCCTGCTAAATGGTGACGATGACGTATTTGCCCATACGGACAACATGATCGACTATCTTCAACACCTTAAAGATAATGATGGAAGCAAACATCTTTTTATTGGAGATCTATTAAAAATATCATATCCTAAAAGAGACCAAAGGAGCAAGTATTATGTTCCTCATGTAGTATATGAAAAAAATGTATACCCACCCTACTGTGGAGGTGGGGGATACCTTTTATCAGGCTATACAGCGTTGGTCATTTACAAAATGTCTGCAAAGGTCCAATTTATTCCTATTGATGATGTTTACATGGGAATGTGTTTGGCTGCAGTGAAACTTGAGCCCAAGTCTCATATGGGTGTGAAAACACTAGGATGGTACATTCCCTCGAAGAAAATTGATAAATTTGATCCCTGCTACATGAGGGATTTACTTTTGATTCACAAATTTCCCCCCAAAGATTTATATTTCTTGTGGCATGAAGTACACAACCCAAGACTGCAATGTGACAAACTGTAAAAGGAAGTGAAGCAAAATAAAAAATAACAGCTTGAACAAGACTCAAAAAAGGCTTACGGTATTTAAATCGTTAGCTTCCTGTGTAATCCTGGTTAGTTAGTTAGTTAGTTAGTTAGTTAGTTAGTTAGTTAGTTAGTTAGTTAGTTAGTTAGTTAGTTAGTTAGTTAGTTAGTTAGTTAGTTAGTTGGGGATTATGGGATGCATTTTCAGATAAACTTTCAAGAACAAGATAGCATGGTAAAATATTAACCAATCTTATAAAAAAGTTGAATCCATACTGGGGCTGCAACTAACAATTATTTTACAAATAGATTAGGTATTATATTAGATTATTTTTCCAATTAATCGATTAATTGCTGCCCTAAGTGGGTTGCTCTGTCACCTAAAGGAGTATTTTACAGCCTCTATACTCCAGAAAATGATTTATCGATTACTAAATTAGTTGACGATCATTTCTATAATCGGTTAGTCATGATTAATCCGAGTAATTGTTTCAGCCCTAATCCATACCCGCTGCTCTTTTTTTTCTTGTGATGGTCCTGCTATAGAATTTTGTCTAAATCTCCTTGATCCAGTATAACTCATGCCCTGATATCAAAAGAAATGTTACCTGCTAGTCTTCATAGAATTTTGTTTTTTATATTTGTTAAAATGTACTGAGCTGATTCTTGTATATTCAATCTTTATGTAAATATAAATCTATTTTGTTTTGTGTGTGTGCTTTTTAATAAAGCTCTTAATGTGTAGTGACACAGTTCATTAACCTGATCTCAGTGACACAGCACATTCTCAAATGCCATGAAATGCCTTTTTTTAAGTGGGTTTTCCATGGCTTTCTGGTAATTAATGTAAATTGTTATTGGAGAAGCTGCAAAGTGCTAACTGTTACACATGAGCACTGGAAACACAGGAGAATTTAGGAATTAAAGCTGTTATATGCTGAACTAAAATAAAACTGATTATACCCAAGGAAGTTGACTGGAGACATGTAAGCTGTAATGACCTCGTCAAAGTCAAGACATAAATCTCTCTGAGAATCTGTTGCTAAAATTGAGCCATTCTATTCACATATACTTCTGAGTTAGTTTGAGTTATTTTGCAAATAAAGGTTTTGCAGACATTTAAGTCCATGTATGTGCAAATCTGATATATGGCCCAAGATACAGATACAGCGAAAGATGACAAGAAAATAAATAGGACTAAGTTGTACTACACTGAACCTACCACTGTTCAGTTTCTGTTGCACTGGAGGATAATACTCTTTGTCAAATGGGGGGCAAGAGACATACACCAAAGAATGAAAATAATTAATAACCAGGAGAAAAAGGGAGTTTATATTGGCATCGCCTTTAAAGAATAGATCAACTTTATTGTCATTACACTGTCACAAGCACAAAGCAATAAAATTCATTCTCTGTATTTAACCCATCCCGTTGGGGAGCAGTAGGCTGCCATTGTGCAGCATCCAGGGTGCAGTGTGGGGGTTAAGGGTCTTGCTTATAGAACCAGAGTGGCAGTCCGTGGGAGTGGGGCTTGAACTCAGAACCTCTGGGATCCAAGCACAATGCCCTAACCATTAGGCCACCACTCCCCAACTGGAAAAGATTTTCTGAGGGAGCAACTTTGTTTACATAGAGATTTTCCATGTGTTTCATAATTCATTTTAGCTGATATATCAAGGATGATTAACATTACTCTGTTCTTCCAGGGAAGAAGGTTATTTGGTTTGTTATCCTAAACTGAATGAGCTTGGATGCAACACTTATGAACTGCTGTTATTTTTCACAGAAGTCATAACAGCTCCTGAGCATATAGGCTTCTTTCAGCCCTGTTTTCAGAGAAATGTTACATGTGTTTTATTGTTTATTTCAGCTAATTTGACAAGGGTGAAGGTGGTTGATATGTCATCTCCTTACAGAAAGACTAGATTATCAAGAGAGCAATACGATTGATTACATTTTCAATAATTCCACGGGACTCCAGTCCAAAACTATGTTATTCTGTGGGGTTATAGGTAGAGGAAAGGATTTAATCTTTTAACCTCTCACAGTCAAACTAACAAAAGTTTGTAGAACAGCTGACATATTTTAAGTATGTTTAAAATGGTCGAGAATACAGTCTAGATTCAAGATTTTCTTTCTCCTGCTGCATAAAAACAAAAATGAATAAATATAAGCAATATCACACAGCTGTACTCCAGTGCAGATCTTCTGGGGAACTCATTATGAAGAGACAATAGCAAGGATGTCCTTATAGAAGGTTGCTTGCTCGATTGACTTTGGGTAAACACTATGGTGAAATATCCAGCCAAGACAATCTAACGTGTTGGATATCCCTGTTTAAAGATGGGAGAGACTGATCTGATCAGTCATAACGCACCATATAAGGTAAGATTACCTCCCCAATCATAAGATCGGGATATAAATCTGCACTATTATCTTGCCATGTGACTCCTCCTTAGGCACTTAGGAATTTAGGCCCTTAGGAAAGGAAACCTTTTCTTTTTGAGTTGTTTTCTGCAGGTCTTTGACCGGCATACAATCGTTGATGTGTTTATTCTAATTCCAATTGGTTGTTGGCCTGGTTTTATTTAGTTTTAATCACTTTGTTTCTGTTTTAAGTTGCCTTGTTATGGCATCTCTAGCATAACGTGAGGCCCCGTGGTGGAGCCAGACGGTTAGTTGGGAAGAAATCCTTGCCACCACTGTTGCCATCATGCTGAAAACATTATACTGTTAGAATTTTACGAACATTTGCGAAAAAAAACTGAAATAATTTCCCAGCAGACTTGAATGCATCCTAATGAAGCACGCTTCTCCTAAACTTTTCCTTGGTTAAGCTGACATGCAGCGTCTCCCTAACAGAACAGTGACGCACAGGATCAATGAAACACATTTCCTTTGCTGTTGTGTACATTTATTGGTACTAAATTAAACAAAGTGCTGTTTTAATTGGAAGTAAGGGAGATGTTGCACCACAGTGCTTGTGCTTAGTATTACCTATGAGTATTACTACTTCAATTACTAGTCTGATGCCTGGCTCTGCAGTCAAATTAAGTGGGTTGATGCTCAAAAGGAAATGAACCCACATGAAAAGCCTAGGGCACTTCAGCAACTTTCAGATGTTACTGTAGGTAGGCTTGCAGGTACATGGCGTTTAGAACTATGGGAGACAGGCTTCCAGCAATTTCTAGGATCTGGCAAGACATTTCACAAGAGAAGAATAGTGGAGCCAGGAAAATAATAGAAAAATTGTCTTTTCACCCAAACTGACCTACAGTTTATAGGATTTTTCTTTACTTTCAGTAAAGTGTTTGGGGATGTGAAAATCCTGTCTGACATGCTCCGATCCAGAAGTTTTGAGCTGGTTAGAGCAATAGATCTGGTTGGTTCCCTTACAGACATGTTAAAAAGCTACAGAAGTGATAGTAAATTTGGTGAATTATGACGGAGACTGAAGTACTTGTGCACCACTGCAACATTGTCACTGAAGCACAAAACAAAAGACGACCAAAGACCAATTCCAAATTTCTGGACTTACTTGTTATGAGCACTGTTAGTTTGAAAATAGTTAAGAGTTCAATAGAAGTATTTTCTATCAGGTACTTGACTGTTTTGAAGCAGAAATAGATTTTCCAAAAAGAACTGAGATAATTGAAGGAGTGCAGTCTCTTGACCCCAAAAGCCCATTATTCCTAAAAGAGCAGCGTCTGTTTGACACATTTGAGTCAGACTTAGAAGACCTTAAGCATGAGCTTCATCAAATGAGAGGGCTTCTTTTAAGAAGGGAGACAAGTGGAGGGAAGCCAGCTTTTCTACTTGAGTTTTTGTGTTTTTGGAACCTTACAAAGAGTTTTCCATTAACTTTTTAGGCTGAGTAAAATTTGGCTTTTGATTCCAGTTAGCACTTCATCCCGCTAAAGAAGTTTCTCTGCACTTAAATTAATAATAAAAAAAAAACCTTAGGACAACAATGGCAGATGATAGATTAAGTCATCTGGGCATGCTCAGTGTTGAGTGAAGGAGGGCATAGTCCCTAAATATGGAAGACTTTGTAAAACATCTCACCAGACCCGCAGAATTTTGCTGTTCTTATTGTTTTTGTGAACTTGGTGTTGTCATTATCACTGGGCAGTGGTCAACTATAGTCAGTTTCAAAGGGCTGTATGTTGTTTTTTTTTTTTTTTGCTTTTTTGTTCTATTACTCTTCCTGTGGTATAAATTTAAATGTGCACCGCTGCTTGTCCTGCCTGTTTTGACAGGTCCAAATTTACCTCAAGTTTTTGTTTACTATTGGATTTGATTAGTCCAAGGAGCACATTTAGTAGGCTACTTGTTTATTTCTATTTTTGCTGTGTACTTAATTTATAAAACATTTAACAGTACATAATTGTATACATTTTGGAAAATAAACATCTTTCATTTAATCAATATACATTTTTCCGAAAATAATTCTTGTTTTTAGTGTAATTACAAACCCTTTATATATTGAGCCGCCAAATAATTCCTTCCCATCCCTGTTTTAAAAGTATAGCGCTGCCACTGATGAGGCTAGTTGCCAACATTTACATTTGCCAACAGAGCATTCCTAAATAAAAAGGATATCTGGAGATGGTAGAATTGCTTGAATAATAGCCACCATCAGATAACCCATGATAACAATTCCAGGAGTAATGTAGATAAGAAACTACAGTATAAACTTTAAGAAAATCAGTTGAAGTTTTCCCTTACAAACTTTTTAAAATATTCTCATAAAACTTTTTTTTTTAGAACTAAACAAATGCAGGTTTGAACGGTGAGTGTGTTAGGGTGCATAAGTAAATGTTAAGTTTGTTGTGTCCTAAAAAAGTAAATTCTATAAAAAAGAAAGATGACGAAGTCAGCAGAATCTACATACAAATGCCACACGTGACATGAACACTCAGAGGCAAAGCCAGAACATTTTTATAAGGGTGGCCAGGCAATAATCAATGTACACTAAGGGGTGGCTGTAAGCAGATAGGCACCACCTCTCGGTAATTCTGCAATGTTCCAACAGTAAAAATAATTAGCAAAACATCCATATTTTCTAAATAAAGATAAACTATATTTTCCCACAGTCTTTGTTAATAATAGACGGATATATTTATAAATCTGTGCTTTCTAGATAAAAGGTATAGTGGATAAAATTCCTCCAGGTTTGAGCTTTTGTTCGAACATCCTTTCCATTGTCATTACTTGACTACTTTTATCAGTAATCATTCTGCATAAAATGGATATTTATGAGTACTAATATCTACATAAATTGATTATTTAACAAGTTTTTATTAAAATAGTTATTTATACATGATTTCACTGAAGACTCCTAGATGCATTGCAGAGACATAATTTTCTCTTTACCCCATGAAACACAAAATCAATTTCTGCTTGAATTCTGTACTTATTATCTTTAAAGTTAGTATATTGATGTGCATACCGTAAAAATTCAAAAAATATCCACTGGACTTGCAGTGGATATTTTTTGAATTTTTACGGAATTACTATGACCTGGATGACTGAGAACCTGCATCAGCATTGATATGCATAATTAACCACAGTGTTTTCGTTCTCAAGTAATTGTTAATATTAATATTAATTGTAAATATATAATTTTGAATATTCCACTTAAGAGTATTAGAGCCCCTGGGTGTCAGGGTAAAAAAAAAAAAAGCTGGTGGAAATCCATGTGCATGGATTGATAAACTGAGCGCACGATTTTCCAATCCGTGCTCGCAGATTAAGAAACTGTGCTCTCGGTATATTAATCCCTGCCCGCGGATTGAGAAACTGTGCTTGCGGTTTATTAATCCGTGCCCACGGATTTCCACCTGCTTTTTTTTTTTTTTACCCTGACACTCAGGGGGCTCTGCACTGTTGCCACCATCTGTATTAGAGGGAAATAAATCAACATATTCTCATTATCAGTTCATATGAAATCGTACGAAAAGTTATGCACAGTATTTCGTACGTTTTTGACGTTTTTCCTCGAAAAAACAGATCAGTGTGCATGCACAACCAGACAGACGAAAAAAGCAGATCCACGGAAGGACGTAAAACTGGGAAAAACAGTGCAAAAATTACTTCTTCATGTCTCTAACTACATTGCTTGCTGTTTTGTATCTTAAGGTTAGGGTCAGGGTTAGGGTTAATTGTATGTTAAATTCTATGTTATTAAATGGTGCGTAAGATGCGCATGCATATCTTGTCTCGAGGCAAGACGTAAAAATACGACGAAATACCACCAAAAAACGTCTAAAACGTACGAAATTACGGTGCATAACTTTTCGTACTATTTCATACGAACTGATAATGAGAATACACTGAATAAATGGTAGGGGTGGCCACAGCGGTGGCCTATGATTGACTAGGGGTGGCCATGCCCCCCCCCCCCATCTAGCTCCGCCCCTGTGAACACTGCAAAAACGATCCAGAAAAAAGTACAAAACATCTTAGATTGAGTGTATTTACCCTTAAAATCTATGATTTGCAAAAGGAATTAGTATTTTTACTTAATTAGATAACATCAATTTGAAATAAGACAATGCAATAGTATATTGTATATTTCCATTGGCAAAGTCTCTCACTTACCTCCTTATTTCAAGACAAAATTTTAAGTAAAATTACTTATTTAGATTTAAAAAAAATTGCAGTGAAAGGCTGATTGGATCCGTGATTTGGGTTTGCTTTTTGTTTCAGCAGAAAGCAAGGAATCAACAGAGCGACATAATTCTTGGAGCATAGATCCAGAGACCAACACAGCTGAGAAGAGGAGTAAACAACTTACGTAGTGTTTGGAGGGATTCCTTCTTTTCTGCACGTCCACAACGTTAACGTCAAGGACAGTGCGAAACTGCATCTTTTTTTTTTTTCTGCACACCGATCTGGCCTTTAATAAGAGAAACACAAAATGTAAGAGCCCAGATGTTCGCCCATGAAAATCTGAAGAGATCCTTTGAGATGCGAAGTTCTGCAGATGTCAGAAGAAAGTTCAGAGAAAGGAAGCAGCGCGATCCGCCGTCAAGGTCTGGGGGCCCCCAGAAACGGACGGTGTCAGGCGGACTTTGTGAAAGAAAAGTAGTGATCAGAGATCTCCACCCTGAAGAGGGGCTGCACCACTGCTGCCCGGAGCCAAAGGGGGGAGGGCCCAGTTCAGCTGACTGGACACACTTCACAGGACTCCTCAGGAAGGACTGAGGTCACCCTCCTTTGTTCTGAGGAGCAGCCAGCTTTTAGGAAATAGAGTCAACAAACATTAACGATTCAATCCCCTCTGTCTCTTATCCTCAAACAAACCAATCACATTTGGTTTAGCATTATTATTACCATGGTGCAAACACTAGATTTTTTAATGTTTGCTCAGTTTTGATTTCCTTTATTTTTCTCCCTTCATTGAATTTACTAAATCTAGATTTTTTTTTCTAAAACATCTAAAGTTTACATAAATATATTGGTAGAAATGTTTAGACTTGTTGACTTTGGCTAAACGTGTTGATATTTTTCTCCAAGCTTAACCAATTAGGCCCCAAACCAAATTAATGGAATTGAGATCAGAGCTTTATTCACATATTTCTTTTAAAAATAGGACAACATGTTTTGGTTTTTGGGAAGACCCAGGCTTTAACTCACTGGCCAGTATCTTAATATGTTGCTTCAATATTTCCATATATTTTGTCTTCATAACCCCACATTGCAAAAACGTTCTGAAAATGAGCAAAAAAAAAAAATCTTAAAATAAGTGTTTTAAACCTTAATTTGAGTAGGAAAATATGATGATCTCCCAATGGAATCAGCTGTTTTACTCTTAAAAAATAAAAACATTAGATAATATGCACTTGAAAAAAGAGACTGCAGTTGTTGTTTTTTTTCTTTTTTTAAATGTAAATTGTCTTATTCAATTTGCAAAGTGTTTCACTTACCTCAATTCAACTAAAACTGCACTTAATTTAAGAATAAATTTCTTACTTAGATCTACATTTGTTGCAGTGCATTTTATTGCAGCAGCAAAACATGATACTGTCACTCCCATACCTCACAGAAGGGATTTCTTTTTCTTTTTTTCCTGGCTTTCCAGATTTTAAATGTAAAAATTATTTTCATCACAATGTATAAGTTGTCATTATGGCTAAAACTTTCAACTTTAGTTTCCTTAGAACATTGGACATGTCTCCAAAAAATTAAAGTCTCTGTCCCTGTCCACGCCTCCAAACTATAATTCGGCACATTTATCTTATGTTGCTTTTTGAGTAAAGGTTTCTCCCACACCAGCTGGCCTTTCAGGACACCAATGACTGTAGATAATGTTACGTCTTACAATAAACTATGTTTTTTATGTTTTATAAAATAGACCATTATAGCTTCAAAAACATGTCTTTAGACTGAGCACAGTGCATCTCTTAAAATAATGCCTTTATTTTAGATTTACATAAATATAAGGTTTTGGTTAATGAGACAGCAGTATGCCCTAGACTGATTGTGAGTTGTGTAAAGGTGTAAAGTAATGTGGCTCATTTTATCAGCACATTTCTGTGTAATAAGGAACCTTTTTTCAATTGGAGCATACAACTGGTAATTCAAGTATAACTGTCAAAGAAGCACTTTTTCCACTGACAGGCAAACAAGGATGTAGATCTCTGTGATTTCCTGGACAAACATCAAATTTTCTGCTCTACCTGTTCTACCTCTATTCTCACTCTCATGAGGTACATAGAGACTGTCTTACTTGGTGAACTTGTTATCCTCCACCGACCACAGATCTCATAACAGAGAAGGACATTTTACCAGATGTGCATCAGTCTGTGAAAATGAAAATGTTAAATTAGTCTGCAAGTTCTTTTGTTCACAATATGTGCATGTATTTTAACTGCATCTTCAAACTGAGCTGTGTCCTTTTAATTAACCATATTCACATCCACCTATCCACCTTTACATCTGTCTGTGCCTGTCTCCAGCAGCCTTTGGCACGGTATATATAATAGGAGCCTTTAATATGTTTTATTCAATGTTTTGGGGCTAAAAAGAAGACAGAATTGTCAGAGAGAGCCTACATACACGAGGAGAACATGCAACCTTCATTCACAAAGACCGGCTAGAATTCTAACCTTGGATCTTATTGCAGCAAGGCAGCAGAGCCTCAAACAAAACTAAAATAGTAAGTTATTTTAGGATTATTCCATATATTTGCAGCCAAAATGGATTTTTATTTATCTATTTGGGGTTATTATTATGTCTTATTATTGTTATACCATTTTTTCTTTCATTTTCAAATGAAATGTACAAACTATAACCCTAACAAAGAATACATTCCAAACATTAATCAAGCATAGCATGAATTAAGCAGTATTGTTCATGTGCTAAAGCTACTACTCCTACACTGCAAAATGAGTAAACATTTCTGGACAAAAAAAACTTTTATTTAATCATAACTTCAGTAGGTAAAAAGGATGATCAGCCAAAAGAAGATAATTCAATATTATATAATCAGAGATCGCAATTGTTTTGTCTTATTTAAACTGTAAATGGTCCTATTCCATTTGTAAAGTGTCTCACTTACCTGCTCAATTCAAGAAAATTTATTTAAACAGAAATTGACTTACTTAGACCAATTTATCTGTAATGTAAATATATTACAAATATATAAATGCAAATATATTTACTCTGACCTGACATTAAGAATATCAAACATGTAATTTATGCTATATTGCATTTATGTTTAATGAGCTATAATCATCCAGAGTGTTTAAATATTTCTCTCGCTATAGAAATGCAGCCAGCAGTGACGTTCAGTCAGAACATTCCTTACTGCAATGAAGTGCTTGGGTTGGTTTGGAAACAATGTTTGCCTTCTGTGTTGATTGAAGATACTGAGATAAAAACCACACATAAAGCTGTCAGTTACACATGAGCCAATAAAATGGAATCTGCTTCCTTTTTACCGACATCAACCTTTCATAACATTCATGTTATTTTATCTACTTCTCTACAAGTAAGGAATGATTTAAACCATTTGAGAAGGTTTAGAAAATGTTGAGTTTGTCCTCTTCAAAATTTGTGGTTTGGCATTTTTTGAAGCAGACATCACGGGCCTTCTTTTCCAATTACCTGTCTAAATGTTTGACTTGATTTGGTCTCATTTTGTTTCTGCTCAAGACAAAAATGCCGTCATGTGAAAAGAACAAGAAGCAATAAAGAAGGCAATAAATGACAAAAACTTTTATTTCTTTTGCTAAATACATTCAAATTATCGTACATTGTATTTGTTTTTGAAAGAAATGGATAATTTCATGCAATTTAAAGTACAGTAGTATGCAATTCCAAAACACAGAATTTATCAGGTAACTTTGTACGAAAGGACAAATGCTTTCCACTGAGACATATAAGCTGACTCCTCTGCAGCTCTGGTGTTGTATAACTGCTCATTGATCATTATTACTATTTGATTGTAAAACAATTATGAAACAAAGAGGTTAAACAACTTACTAAATGATAATAGATACAGGCATTTTTCAGGTTGCCATTCTATATTAGATTAGTTAACAGGTTATTCAAAGACCCATCAACCTATTTTCATAATCAGTAATACAAAAATGCATAATTTTGAGACCACTCTGTTAAAATTATTGTCCTCAGAAAGCAGTACAACCTGGCTGTGAAAAAGTAAAAAAAAAAAAAAGCAGTTTGAGGCTATGATGCGCATCTCAAAAACAAATGGGACGTATCAGGTATTAGACTGATAAGAACAGATACTACACTTGATCTGGATGGAAGAAAATAACTCATACAGTGTAATATATCATTTTCAAAGATTGTAATCATACCTCTTTTTGCAAATGTAAAGCTTTATCTCAGCAAGGGACTTTTGGTGGTTAGTTGTTCTGCCGGAGTGCCTGGCATTCCATTAAGTTCTGTTAAAAAAAAAAAAAAAGCTTAAAGCGCATGGGCCACAAACTTTTTTCATGTATTGATGAGTCATAAAGGATGAATGACAGAAAAACCACAGAGAAACCTGTCTTTCACAAAATAAACAAGCACCAGACCTCATCTACCTCGCAAAACTTGTTACATTAATTACATTGCTACTGTTTGAGCTGCAATAAAGATCTCATTAACAAATATTTGTTATGGAAAAAGAGGTGAAGCATACAGTATACCTGAACTATGCTTTTAGAGTCATTGCTTGCAATGTTTTACAGTTGAGAACAAATGGCATGAAATGTGAAAATTCAATGTCAATAAAAACTGAAATAATTCAATTCTATTCAATTTAATTCAGTTCTATTTATATAGCGCCAATTCACAACACATGTCATCTCAAGGCGCTTTACAGTTCACCAGATCATACAGTCAAATTGATTCAAAGTTTTCTATAAAAGGAAAACCAGTTGATTGCATTGACTCATTGACTCGAATGCAATCCCTCACACTACGCATTTTTGTAGCGACAGTAGGGAGTTATATCTCTCTGGCCCCGTCCACACGAAGACGAACCCTGGCCTAAACGCACAAATT
>NW_015151013.1:84698-89256 GCF_000732505.1 Cyprinodon variegatus | reverse complement strand
CAGCCCAACAACAGCCATGTCTCCCTCCGCCGCGGAGGGAGACATGGCTGTTGTTGGGCTGCGAAAATATCACTCTTTTGGACACATAATGTTTTGGGAAGAGAAAAGTTTTATTTCGCTGTTCCTAAAAACCTGCAGGACTACTTTCGGCTTGACCAAAACTGGACGATAACTCTGCTCACAGGACGCTGCCAGGGGTAAGTCAGTGTGATTGCATGCCGCTGGTGATCGGGATGCCATACAGATTCATGTCAAAAATACCGAACTATCCCTTTAAACATATAATGAAATGTGTTGTTTTACATTTTTGAAATAAAAAAATAAATAACAAAAAACTTACTATTTTTAGACATTTTCTGAAGGAACTGTGAGTCACTGAATAAGAGCAGGCCACAACAACAAAATTAAATTTACAAATTTATACCATCCACATCTATATATATATATATAAACATATAGTTGACCAAAGTGCATCAAGTAAAATACCAGATAAAGAAAAATAATAATAATTATGAACCAACATATAGACAAAAAAAATAACCAATATTGATGTTCAGTAACAATCATGTCTGTTGCTGAACAAAAAGAAAATTGTTTCTGTGATGTTCACAAAAAAACCCATAAAACTTGAGCGGTCCAATGTGATCCTGGGGGGAAGTGGAACTTGAGCTTGTAGAAAAGTTCAAGTACCACGGGGTCACACTGGAGACAACACTTTAATTTAAAAAAACACATCAAAATCACTGCAAACACAATTAAATTTAATATACGTAATTTTAAGCAAATCAGATCATCGATGACAATCAGTTCTGCTAAAATGTTCCTACACTCAATGATATTTTCACACATAGACTACTGCATCACAACCTACTCACTCACTGGAGACACAACTTTAAAACCAATAGAAATATTATTCAAAAAATCTTTTAAAATCTCTGATCAAAAGCCCCTGTCATTCCATCAGTTTAATATTTGGAAAAAATATAATATGCTCAATTTTGAAAATGTTAATACATTTTGAAAATAGTTGTTTAATTTACAAAGTTCTGAATGGATTAGCCCCACCTCTACTTTATACCTATATTAGACCTGGCAGACATATTTGCACCAGAGCCTCTTCTAGAGGAAACCTAGAGATCCCCCACAGAAGAACAACCTTTGGACAAACCGTTTTATCAGTCAGAGGGGGTCACTTCTGGAACAGCCTCACAACAAACATCAGGGAATATCCCACTTATTGCACATTTAAAAAGCACCTTAAACAGTTTCTTAAAAGTTCCCAGTCAGGCACTCACTAATTTTATTGTTGTAATGCCATTGTCTGAATGTGTGTCTATGTGTTTTGACTGATATTGTATTATGTGATCTTGTGTTGTTTTGTCTTCCTGCCTCAGGATGACAGATGTAAATTAGCAACTATGCTATAATGTCGCTCATTTACAATCTGTACAGAAGTATAAGATTGTTCATTAATGTGCTCTGTCCTGATTAAATAAATAAGAAAATAAAAATAAATAATAAAAAATAAATAATAAAATCAGACTTATAAAGTATATCGACTGTTAAAAAGATTATTTGTGAAATGATAGAAAACAAGGTCTTCACGCATTAAATTCGAATTGAACAGGAAAAGGTGTTTTGATATCCATGTAACAAGTTATTCAAAGTTATATCATATTCTTTTATATCTATTCGTCAGTGACGCAACCCTTCATATGATATATGATATAGGACTTTGCCTCCCTCTAGTGGTAGTTTGAATAATCGCATATTCATTTTACAGCAAGTCTAAACTTTCATGACCAGATTTGTGTGTGTAAAATACTGGTTCATTTTACATTTCCTATACAGTGATGAAAAACCTTTGTATTAGTGTTTTCAGTGTGCTTTACACCCTTTCCGAGATGAGTTTTACTCTTACTTAAACATGGAAAAATACCATGTTTATTAGACCTAGTATATTTGTCTTTAAAATGCACAGCTTAAACAGTATAGCTTTATATGACAAACAGACATGAGCGAATTACTGTTTGCACTGCAAAACTGTTTTTCATAAAGAAAATGTTGTGCTTTGCAAAACATACATTGGCCTGATCACACAATAAAATTACTGTAACATAACATGCCTCCAGTGAAGACCTTAATTTAATAAATAGATTTTCTCAAGTAACATTGATTCTTTTTTTAAATAAAAATGTTTTTTTCTGCCTTTCTATTAATTCTATCTTATTGTAGTTAGTTAAAACTAAGGTGACTGGAAAAAATATGAGTCTCCTTTTTCATAAAAACACAACGGTTTTTACAAGATGCCATGTGACAAAATATGATAGAAATAACTTTTTAATTTAATAATTTTTATATAATCATGTTTAATAAATCTTTTGGTGATATTACATAATGGGCTTTGGACTGGGATATCAAACAAATGTTTTATATCAGAAGTCTTCAACAGGGGGTCCGTGACCCCCAGGGGGTCCACGGAGGTACTGCAGGTGGGTCGTGAAAGTTTTAGTTGATTAGACTTCTTTTTATATTCGCCCCTGCAATTTTTTCCACTAATCTAAATGTCTTTAAATACACATTAACATGAATTCAACACACTGTAGTAAACAGATAAATGGAGGCAGAAGATGTCTTTCAGTCATCAATGCACACATTCAGTGACACACAGGAGCTCTTTCAAGCTGGACACAGTTTCATTCTAAAACACCTGTCCCATCAACCAGGAATCAGAATCAGAAATACTTTAATAATCCCAGGGCCAAATTACTTTCGTAAACATTACTCCATCTGTAATAGAGTGACTATAGGACCAGTTTCATACAATATATATAATTAGAGGGTCCCCGCTCCATCTCGCCATCGCTTTGGGGGTCCTTGGCCTGGAAAACGTTGAAGACCCCTGTTTTATATTGAAAAGAAACAAACTTAAAGATTATAACCAACTCATTACACAAGAAAAATAATGTCAGTTTTGCTCAAATTAGGATAGTAAAATGCTGCTACACAATAAATATGCAAACACATCAATTCAGTTTATTTATATAGCACCAATTTACAACACATGTCATCTCAAGGAACTTTACAGAGACAACTCAACCAAATCATACAGTCAGATAGTTTAAAAGTTTTCTATCTAAGGGAAACCAGCTGATTGCATCGACTTAATGACTTGAAAGCAATCTCTCACACCAAGTGTGCTCATAGCAAACATTCATTTGTTTCTTTACTACCAAGTCCACCCTGCTTTCCCTAGGGAATATTTTATTTAGGTGTATTTTTATTTTACTTAAGTTAAACAATTACCCATGCATGGTGACTACCTCACTGTTTTACAGTAAAAGGTTTATTACTCATAAATGTTTTTCTCAGAAATACATTGGTCCCAGCTGACAACTGTAAATCATTTACAGAACAACTTTCTGCAGACTTCTGCACATTTTAGGATTTTCCATTTCTCCAAAGGTTTTGACGTGTTCCCTTAACACTTTGACCATGAATGGAGGACTTGATAATGAAATCCGCACCCTGAGATGAGATCAGTGACCTCTTTCCACATTGCCTGACAGGACAAGTCCTAGTAATCCAACAAAAACAATAATTTTATGGAGATAAGTAGTTTAAATGTGAGACATCATCTTATGCTTTCCAGTAAGAGGCCAGCCTGCTAGTGTAATGTGATGCAGTGCAACGATAAGCTCAAAAATGAGAGATCTGAATGAAACAAAAGCAAAAGTACCACCATTTGGTTAATTGCCTTTATGTATCTTTTTAAATTAAGGATTTAAAAGAATGTCCCCTTATTAAGTATTCTGAAGCCCTTAGATGTGTCTATTGTGTATTAAAAGAATTTACCATTAGCCCTAAGAGTTCATAAACTTCAAAGACATAGTTAAAACAGAACAATTGAAAGTTAAAGATTAACTAACCTACAACACAATAACCTTGTTGCATAATTGTCAATGTGATATGGGCTGACTGTTCATTTTTATTGTCTTATATTATGCAGGCTATATAACATATCTGCTTAACAATAGTGTTGTTAATGCACATCCAGTGCTGTATTAAATGTGCACTGACAATAAAAAAAACCCTGACTAAACTGCAACCTTGGGCTCTCTGAAAAGTGCACATACATCTACACATCAAAATAAAACCATAAAAGTTGAAAATTTTACAAATACTGCTTTTACTAAATATCCAAAGTTACCACAGCAAACACAACTTCTTAACACATTCATGACATGCCAAAAGCCAGCTTTGAAACAATAAAAAATATTTTCAAAAAAAAAAAAAAAAAGATTTTTAAGAGACCAAATATCTTAAATATTTATTAAACTTTTCTTTAAAAAAGAGTTTTATTGGACATCCAAGTCAAATAATCATCAGACAACCCTTTTCCCGTGCCCATCAGTCAGATTCATATTTATGTGTAACAATCACCTCCAGCAGTTAAATCACAATATATACCTATATATATATATATATATATATAGGTATATACACTCACCGGCCACTTTATTAGGTACACCTGTCCAACTGCTCGTTAACACTTAAT
>NW_015151013.1:42661-82793 GCF_000732505.1 Cyprinodon variegatus | reverse complement strand
ATATAAGCACAATTTGCAAATAGCGTTAACAGACATGTACTTGTAATTCAGTTTTGATGTAAAATCTTAATATTACATGTAAAATGTAATTTCCATAACAATGTAATAAATACAAGCACATCAAGTAAATTGATATACATAATCAATTTAACACTTTTGGCACATCATCAGATGATGTGTTGGGTGTTTGTGTGTTTAAAACTCTTAATATCTAATTATAGCATTATTATACTCCATTAAATCCACTAATTTTGTTGCGATGGATCTGTATAATATATTACATGATTTATAGACTTCATACTGAATATGCAATGCGGTGAGCCTATTTTTTCTTTCTTTTTTTTTTTTTTTTTACCATAAATTACAGTATGCCATGAAACAGCAAGTGTGTGTCAAAGTGATGAATTTATCTTTATTTTAAATGTCTTAAGCCCCCCTGAAAATGAGAAAAGCAGTGTTGTTAGATGCTGTCATTCTGTTTTCTGGGTCTTTGGTTTCTTTTCTGTTTTGTCATTCTTCTAGTTGCTTCTATCCACACCTGCTCCCTGTTAGCTGATTACCCCAGTCTTTGTTCTTTCTCCCATATATACAGCTCCTCTGCAGTTCATCAGTGCAGGTTTCTCTTAATTACCTTCTCCTCTTGTGTGCTTTTCCCTGGTGTCTCCTGATGTTTTGGTTTCCTGTTTGTTGTTTTTGAATTTATGCTTCTGTTGCCATTTGTTCCTTCATTAAATCAGCAAAACTAATCTCCACCCTACCTTGACAGTGTTATGTTGAACTTCTACTTTCAATAATTACTATTAACACATATGCTACTTTCTGGTGAGACATATGATATTAAATAGCCCTTATTACCCACTTGACATATTCATTTTCTTTTTCTGTGGATTTTCCCTCCCTTTGGGGATTATCAGTCATCCGAGAATTATAATATAAACAGTTGGCAAAAGATTTTTGAGATAATTTTTTAATATGTATTTTTTATTTGAAGTATGTAGAAAGCCACAGGCTAATATTTTTTTTTTTTTATTGATTTTGACTTAAGAGTTTAAAAAGATAGTAAAAAATAAAAATGTAAAAACAAAATTCACAGAATGACCTAACTTACATTAAAATAGTGTAATAGGTCTGACGTGATGCATGGTTCAAAATGTTATTGGCTACGAACTGTAATAATCACCACTGATAAGAGATAATAAAACACTTTGTTTAAAAAAGACATGAATATGTGAGGAAGTAAAAAATCTATTTCTCTCTGTTCATGACGACATTAATATAATCAGCATGCGTGGTTGGGCTGAGCGGAGCACCTTCCTGCAAGAAGATCCAGGAAACGGACGCCGCCAACTAATACGTCAAGTTAAGTACTGACAGCACCATCTGCGACGGAAATAACGCTAATTATCTTTTAAAATAAAAGCTTAACATCCCGCGCTAACAAACACAAGGCCAAAAATCCAACCATGTATCGTCACGCGTTAATTCAAAACACATACTTATTATAATTTCTATTCAATTTATAAAAATAAAATATACTATATCATCTTTTTTGTTATTCCAGTTTTTATTTTGAAAAGAAAGCGGAAGTTTTGATAAGTAGGCACGTTGCTTCAGTTAGTCCGCTAACTTCGGTGTGGTCAAGCCACCGAAGCATGAGATCCGTGTTGTGTCCATTTTTTCCCCCTTTCATCGCTCGTGCCAAACGGTAAACATGTCGCTCCGGGTTTGAGGATATTGTCGGTATTCCGGGTTTATTTTAATTTTTAATTTTGTATGAAACGGAAACGCTTCCGTTTGAGCACCGCGAGCTCCTCTCTCCGTCTCCTCCACCTCCTCCGCTAGCGTCCTGTGACGGAGCTTCTGTATATGATGTGATTGTGAATAACTGTCGCCTGGGGAAGTTATAATTGATATTATCTCAGCTGAATGGCTGCAGCAGAGGGCCTGTCAATGTTTATTTCATGCCCGGATGCTCTCTTACTCCGATATTAAGTTCCGCGTCGGGAAGGACCGCTACGTTTTGCTGGCGGATTGATAGAAAACACCGCATCCACAGCACTTAGATTCAGAATAACAACTAAAAAAAAAACAGGATGTCTTTCTTCAATTTTCGGAAGATATTTAAGCTTGGGCCGGATAAAAAGAAGAAGCAGTATGAACATGTGCACAGGGACGTGAATCCGGAGGAAATTTGGCAGATTATCGGTGAGCTGGGAGATGGCGCTTTTGGGAAAGTCTACAAGGTAAGTTAAAGCTTTACATTACATCCGCTTTCTCTTTTTAGCTCCACTTAGATTCACATAGATCCGGTTGTTGGTTTGTTGAATGGAAGGCAGTGAGGGCCTCTGATCGGCCCATAGTCTCATTAGCTTAACCCTTTATAGGGAATTATTTTGAAAATCCAAATATCCAGCCAATAGTGCAAGGGTGTAACTTTAAGATTAAAGTTGGTGGGGATGCTGTAATGATGGGGGCTGATGAACCTACAGCTACTCAACCTGAATGCTTTCAATAGGGTTTATATTTTCCAAAAATTAGCTCAAACATGTATTTATTCAATGCTTTCCTATTCCTATAACACAAAAGAACCACAATACACTGATACACTGTCTATAGGTATAGACAGATGCCTGCCTTTAATGCTTTATTTATAAAGGGTTATGTATAAAAAATGTCGAATAACAGCTGATACCAATGCCAACATCAATATATCACATAACTTCAAATCCATCCATCCATCCATCCATCCATGCATCCATGCATCTCTTCCATCAGTGATTATCCTCCTTCACAAGCAGCAAAATCCAATTTAGATGTCAAACGTCATTGACAGCCAAAGTCACAGCAACACACTGATTTTTATTATTTGTGCTTCCATTTTTATAGTTTTCTTATATTTTAATTTTTAGTCTGTGTCTTGAGTCTGGCTGTCTCTGGGTTGCTAGCACAGCTATTTCTGAGTCTTTTTGAACTAAAAAAGACAAAAAAAGATATGTTGAATTTGATTATAGCACAGCATTTTTTTTCTTGTAAACTTGGAGATATATGTTATTGCATGTTTCATATCCCAGTAAATATGTTTCACCTTTAAATCAACGGCTGTCCCTAATTGTGTCTTTGCTCTGCTTAAAAACAGATTTACGAACCTGTCTACCAATATAATGATACTAGAGAAAATCATTTTCAATATAACTAGGAGCTCTGCAGTCTGATTATCTGTTCAATAAGAAAACAACAGATATGTGTTCATTTTATAACTCTGAATAATGGTCTTTTGTGAAGCCCAGCTTTTTGAACGTATATAAATGTACAATCTGCTGTAATTTTTACCTGTAAAAGCTCCGTATATGTAAAAAAAAAAAAAAAAAAAGGATTTTTCAGTGGAATCTCTAATTATTTTAACCAACCTGTCTCCCAACTTTTACTGAAACATATATTGAAGTATCTGCCAGTTAAAATTCACTGAGTGCTGCTGTGTCTCTTCTCCTCCTCGTAGCTACTCTGTACGCAGTGAATAGTGACCGCAAATAATATTTTGTCCCAAAGCGACAGATCTGATGACATTTCAAGAGGTGGGACTCGAGAGCAGCGGGAGAGCGTGGAAAAAACAAGGACTGAAAACACTGAGCACAGTTAGCTGTACTCAACCCCAGTTACTGTTGGCTAAAGTACGGTAAATCAGCGGAAAGGGAAAAAAGCTGAAATGATTGGTGGGGACTGTCCCCTCCATGCCCAAAGCTGGTGGGGACATGTCCACACCAGTCCTTCAGAAAGTTACACCAGTGCAATAGTGTTATTGAAATCCAGGACCAGACCTTATTACGTTTATTACATAAAAAAAATAGATATTTTGATGACAAAAATAAATGTCAATGTAATAACAGGAAATGCCAATTTGCCCCAATATATTAAGAAAAATAACAAGAGTTTCTTCTATAAGAAATTCATGAAAAACACTGAGAGTGAAAGGAACCCTTTTTTTTGGTCCAACATAACCTTAGAGGCATTAATGCCGATACTGGCTCTTACATTTTGTAGTTTATAAACCAAAATATAGTTGCTAGCTTGGCTTATTAACTTTGAACTTTACTTTCTAACTTTTCAATGCCCTTTTTATTTTTTTTTTTTTTTTTTTTTTAATTGTTAGCTTTTGCTTTTCAACTTAATTTCCAGTAGGTAATATATTAATCAAGCGCTCATCTAATTGGTCAAATGCCAAAATAAGATGTACAGTCATGTAGCAGGAGCTTTGCTGAATGGCTCGATATAGATCTAGTGCTTCTAGACCTCACTCAGGGACAGGGGGAGGGACTCCATTAGTAAGTCAAATGATCAAAAATGATAACTTTCCCTGTAAAGGGTTGAAACTAGTAGCTTACATTTTCTTATAAAAGTTGGCTTCTTTTTATGATCTTCAAGCTGCCAACCCGCCTCCTTTTACTGGAATGTTAAGATTGATTAAAGTTTTTTTTTTTCCTTCATCGGGCTACAGCAATCTGAACAACACGTTTTTTTTCCTTTTTAAACCAGGCTTTATGTGCTCACTCAGGGATTATAGAAGGCGTGGTTCATAGCTACTGAATAAACCCAGCTTTAACAATCGCATTGTTAAATTGAGTTACTAGACATCAGAGAACTATTAGCAGTCAAATAGCAAAGCAGGCAGAACAGGTGCTTTGGAAAGTAAAGTCACACCCTTTGATTGTATGTAGTTGTTGATTTTTCAATACACTGTTGCAGGTATTATTCGTTATTAGTTGCTGCCATGCAAAAGAAAGTGTTTTTTTTGCCTGTTATCCAGGGACAGGTTTTTAGTATCAAGATGTACAAAATGACTACTTCAGGACATAAGCTTCTTGTACTGTTGCAAAATGCATGTGTAATATTGCAGTGACAGTTTCAATTCATCATTGCTCTTTTTTTTAATGACCTCTCAGCTTTCTCTGAGCCGTACGAGCTTGAGTTATATCAGATGTGGGCATAAAGCTGGGTTGATATCGAAGCCTAAATCTTGAAAGTTTCTGGTGGTGAAGTATAATCGGTGGTGTAGGGTAATCGCCCTCAGACCACCGATCATACTTAATAGTGCAACACTAGAGATCACTAGTCACAACAAAGCAGCAAAGGTGCAGCGTGACTGTGACAGATGTCTGATCATGAGCTCTACTACCACTGTCCTTTGTCTTACACCTGTAACTTCTGCCTGTTTATTGGACTTCCTGTTAGGATTTTATCTCATGGGCCTCACAAAGTGTCACATGTTCTGTACTATGGTTGGCCAGGTGTTTTTTTTTGTTGTTGTTGTTTTTTTACCCATGATGCTTATTATGTAAAGCCTCAAAGTACTCGTTTTACATTTCAGCCATGTACAGATTCATAATTTAAACAGTTTGCTGTCCTGCTCTTAATTTCTAGAATTTAAAGTCCTTGAGATTCGTAGGAATGCTGTGTTGCCCCCTTTCCTACACATTTCTGCAGAATTCCAGTCCCTTCATTTACAATAAGGGGCTCTTTGGAGAAGCCCACCTTTGTTCTTTGAGCACAGTTGGCATGTCTGCATATGAGAGCTGTGCCATATATCAAACTGCACCATCAGCACAAAAATCAGTGTGTGCAACATGCTTGCTTGCAGTATTTCTTAGGATATTGTGTTTCAAGCGTCACACAGTCATACTTCTCTAATATATTTGGCCAGATGGATGAACCCAAACTTTGTTGAATGCCAACACTGTGTGGCTCTGGCTTCAGTTTTAGTGAATTAATTAATCATTAAAGAAAGATCATGGAAAGCAGTAAGGACCACTTAGAAAAGAGTCAGAAAAAAGGTTAATTGATTGTGTTGATGTTATCACCATAGCAATTTCCTGCACTAGAGTTATATTAACTATATTCCTGATATCATGCAGCTCTATTGGCTGCTTGTGCAAATAGCTGGACTAGTACATTTTTTTTCCTCCTTAAAGAGTAGAAAAATAGTTTGCAAAAGAAGTGTTATATTCTGGCTAATAAGCAACTAATAGTATCCATTAAGTATGTGTTTAATTATTTGCTTTAGTCTATGTATTAAAGCCGATATAAATTTGGAGAGAAAAAACATTCTGTGGAAAACAATGTTGACCCCAGGTGAAGTCAGCTGATTTTCATTGTTTATTTTCGATCTGTGACTGACCATTCAGTTACTAATCTAGCTGTTACTTTAAGGTTGATCACTGACCTATATCCCTGGGTGTCACATGTGACCTCTGCTTGGGATGCTTAACCATTTAGGTTTGTTTTGGTCTGAGATTGTTTTACGTCTTCGGAAGATAATACAAATGAATTGCAAGTAAGATCCTGAGGAGGGGCGAGTTTTATATGATGCTCTATGAGGATGTGGATCCTTCCTTCCTAAAACTGTTGTTGAAAAATAATCCAGTTAATGTTCTATTTGAAGCTTAACTTGCCTTTTGTTTGTTTCCTGCTGTTGTTAGCTAGATGGCTAATTGTCAGGGAAGTTGGAGAGCTCTTTAGTTTTAGCTGCTTAAAGAGGAAATCCGGTTTTATCCTGACCCAACGTTCTCTGTTCAGAATGAACTTTTTTCAGATCACAATGCTATTCTCACCAGCGTTTTTCTCAGGCCTTTGATGGCTGCCTCCTCTAGGCGTGGTGGGATTGGCTGCCTGCAAAGTGTGAATCAGCTGTTTAAATGAGTCACAAAGGAAAAGAGAAGCATCCCTAACTCAGGCATGCGTGAAGTACACGTTGAATTGTACATTACAAAGTGAAGAGGTGTGTCGTTTTTTTTTTTTTTAGAGAGCTTTAAAAACCTACAGTGAATTTCTAAAGCAGAGACTCGTTTCACATTCTTTAATTTAAAACTGAATTGAAAATAAACATTATCTGGTAGATTAACTCGTTTTTTTTTTTTTTAAGGCAGTTGGTTTGAAAATGCTGTGATCATGCTGACCGAAGCAAAGCAGTTCTTTGTATTTCCTGGATTCTGCTTCTGTATTAGGAAAGGTCTGTCAAACAGGCGTCAGCTGGTATGAAAGGAAAGAGCTGGGGAGCATGTCATGTCAGAAAGTGTAAATATAGGGTCTGACACAGCAGGAAATGTTAACACACTCTTTTCTTTTTTTTTTTTCTTTCTTTCCACTGACGCTTTGTCTGTATCCATAAACATAAGAAAAATCAACTCAAGCTTTAAAAAAAAGCCTCAGCTTGTTCATGGATGCCTGGGCATCTCTGCTACCAGCATCTTCAGGGTATCCTGCTGCCAGGTGAAGGTTTAGGGCCTCAAATGATAGCGTGGTGATAATTAGCTGAGGTGTAACAGAATAAAGGGAAATAAAGAAGAGCTCAGTGTCAAAAGAGTGAAGAAAGTAAACAAGCTTCATGAAATAATTTTTGGTTATTTATGTTTGGCTTAATTCTGCTTCTATTTATACAAAGGAAAAAAAAAGAAGATAAAAAATATAGTTTTACTGTGTTTAGTAAACTCTGTAGGGCAGATTTATTTATTTTTTCTTTTAAAGAGCATTCACGTTCAACTCCAGACTGAATTCCTTTATGGTGCAAAATCCCTGATGTACATCACAGACCCTGCAGTCAAATGTAGCAATAAAACCTAGTTTTAGAAATGCTTTAAACAGCATTGGTGTCTCTCATTAAATTAGCTTGTTATTGTTAATTTTAAGAATGAAATGACAACTAAGGCTTAGAGCTAAAGACAAGTCTGATTAATGTTAAAGTAAGTTGATAGGTTTTACAGATCCTATAAAGGTTTTTTTGGAGAGAAATTTCATGTTATGGCCTAATCTTTATTGTTTTTAAAAAATCTAAATTGAAAACAATGTGTAAGGGTAAAGTTTGGAGGAAAAATAGGTGCGCTTCAACATCAATAGCCCCCTTTCATAGGATTTGATTTACGAAAAAAAGATTGACTGCATTTAATGTTGATCTGAAAGACATAAACATAGATTTAGATACAAGAGAAATGCGCCACTCTGTGTGTTATAGAGCTAGGTAAGTAGTAGGTTTAACTTTTTGAATTGAAAAGTAACTTGAGATCTGTATGTGTTGAATACAACCCCTTTCCTGTTTTATGTGTTTTGTATTGTTTCACTTTTTAAATGTTTCGCTCTTGTTGCTTCCAGGCTCAAAACAAGCAGAACGGAACCCTTGCGGCTGCTAAGGTTATTGACACAAAGACCGAGGATGAGTTGGAGGATTACATGGTGGAAATCGACATCCTGGCTTCCTGCGATCACCACCACATTGTCAAACTGCTGGATGCGTTTTATTATGAAGGCAAACTTTGGGTAAGGTACACGCCTTTCCTGGAACGCTCAAACTTCATTTTACTTCTCTTTTTTGAGTCATCCTCATTAATCAATTTTTTTTTTTTTTTTACCTAACATAAAAGTTCAAGATTGTTTACTTTTAAAGTTAAACACAGACTTTTTCTGACACAGCTTTGAGATCTCTATTTTTCATCAGCTCATTCTTTGTGACTAACCCATGTAGAGCTCATTCTGTGAGCGCTGGGAAGCCCTATTATCTCCTGTCAGATGGTGTCATGTGACTGCCCCTTGTGGACCGGCCACAGCTATAGGAAAATAATGGAATGGTTTTGGTGGCTGGAGAAAGTGGCCGTGAATAATTCAGAGATGCATGCAGGTCATGTCTCTGGAGTCCGTCTCTTAAGCTGCTTGATTAATGCCTAGCTGCCTCCGCTTTGTCTGGCTCGTCCACTTAAGTTATGATTTATTCCTTTGTTCGACTGCAGGATTTAATATGGCAGATATCAGTTTGTAACTAAACAACTGTTGAGTAAAAGTCTAATGGCCACAGCATGACGGCTGTTATTAGCACCAATGCAGAACAGGTTTAACCACTTTTTTCCTCCAGTATTGGGATCCATACATGGAGTGCAATGCTCAATCCCGGGCTAGATTTTCTTTTTAAACCATCTGGTGCATCATAATGCCAAGTACCATAAGGCAAAGCTTAATGGTGTTGAAGTGGTTGCCAGGTTAATCAATTAGCCCCCCAGACTACCACTGTAAAGCTGTATTTCTTCTTTTAAATACATTCAGTAGAGGGGGCGAAATAAGAACCTGCATTTATCTAAGTGTTATTATTCAGCAGATTTACTTTATTGGGGAAATAAACAAACTAGCTGCTGTTGCAATACAATAGTACAATTTCAGAGCTCATTACAATGGATTCTATGAGCCGTTTGTTCTCAAATGCTGATATTAATGGCTACTGCAGTCTGAAAGTTATTCAACCTTCTTTACTTCTTAGTTTGGCACTGAGCAAAATATAATTCATAACCAGGTACCAACTTCTGCAGCGTTCCTGATAAAGTCTAGCCCACAGATTTAAGGCAATGGTCTTAACTTCATCTATGTCTTTGATCATGAGTGGTGTGTGTGCTGCTGCCATAGTAGAGTTCCAGTCAGGCATCTATAATGGCCACACTAGTGTGTCTCCAACTTCTTCTTCAACTGTCTTCAACTCCACTGAAGCCCAAGACAGCCTATCATTTTATTGTAGCCCATATTGCTCTTTCTTCTGTAAGTTAAACAATAAAACTGACACAATAATAACAAATGTTAGCCAAGTCTCAATTTAAACAAAAAAAAAAGCATGTATTAAAAAATCAAACAAAACATTAACAATGCATGGCAAATGAAAGGAGAGGCATTGCATGTGCTTCAATCTCCAGGCTCAGGCATGGCAAATACGGATGCAAGAAAAATCCTTTTAATATTGACTAAAAATATCAGCCAGCCAGCATATTGGTCCATCTCTACTTTTTCACATGTTGGGTTTTAAAAAAAGTAGTTGAGGATCAACGTCATTCAGAATCAAAGCAAATAAAGTTTCATGCACAGCAACTCCTTTTTTTTTTTTTTTATAAACATGGTGTAAAAACAACAGACGGTCGCAACAAAACATTTGATTTAAAGATGAGATTTCAATTTTCTTAACCTCCTATCAGAACCTTGTAACAGTTGGTTAACTCTAACTTTCTGTAGAAGCTCTATAAATCTTTTAGAGCACCAATAATTGAAGCGGCACATTTCTACTAAAATGAAAATGTGTCTGAAGTTGGAGCCATTTGTGATCCGATGGTACTGAATTGATTAACTCCTAAGAATGTCATCACAGGCTGATCAATAAAGGTTCTCGGAGTTGAATGGCTCATTGTATCGTTTTACCTCTTTCTTTTTTCTATAGATTCTGATCGAGTTCTGTGCTGGCGGTGCGGTCGATGCCATCATGCTGGGTAAGTCCCTCATCTATAGGAAGAAATGGGGGAAAAAATCCATAATGCCAAATGATACTGTCGTCTTTAAACCTGAAGCAACAACTGGCAGATCTTTATTGCACTGTGGGATTTTCTTTTCTTTTTTCACCCCTCACTGTTAGTAAATTAGCTCAATTTTATCACTGATGCTTTAAGGCCACCTATTTGTAATTACATTTAGATGTAGATATTTTCTCAACTGTCTTATATATCTCTAGTTTGCCTTTGATAGTAGACACAAGATGACATTAGGTTGCACTCTGTCCTCTATATGCTGTTGGATACCGTGCTGGAATCCCATTTTACTGAGAGTGTATGTTGTTGATCATCAGAACTGGAGAGACCCCTGACTGAGCCCCAGATCCGGGTGGTGTGTAAGCAGACCTTGGAGGCCTTGACGTACCTTCATGAGAAGAAAGTCATTCACAGAGACCTGAAAGCTGGAAACATTCTGCTGTCCCTCGACGGAGAAGTAAAACTCGGTACAAAGCTTTTAAACTTGATTCAGTGAATACAGTCTCTATCTGAAGGACAGCGAGCTTTACAGACGCTCAAAGTATTCCCACGCCTTTAACGTTTTGGTATTGAGTCACGTTACAACTTCATACTTCCAATTTAGTCATAAGCCTCAGTGTGTAGATCTAATTACAATTTTTCCCTAACAGATGCTCTCCATTTTGTCGGATTGAGCGTTAGGCTACTTTTGAAGAACTGACATTTCAGTCTTTATTTGTGCAAAGCTGGTTGACTCTAAATATACCTTATTTTTGAAAATTGATTAATATCATGAATCCTTTTTCTTTACCCGCCCAAATATGCACTTCATGTTTTTGAGATATCACCGAAAAATAAAAAAAAAAAGCCTGTGAATGGCTATAAAGGGACCAAATGTTTAGTTCATATCTGAATGCCTCTGCAGGACACTGTACCAACTATAAAGATTCATTCAAACTGCATTTTTTCCCCTCATCTATTGTTTATACATCACTGATGTGCTGCAGTTGGTGATGCATCAAATCGGTTACATCATTTTCCACAAGTAAAGTCTTCATGTAGCCACTGTAGCACACATAGCTGCCTTCTCCCTGATGATTCATGTTCTGTAGGCAGAGGGTCAGGATGTTAGCCTGGCAAACAATAATTATCAAGCTGGTCAACAGAGACTTGATGATGAACAATCCTTTTAAGCAATGTTAGGATAAAAATAGCTGCAAAGATTTGGTTTATAAAAATGCGATTTTTAAAAAAAATCCTTTTTAAAGCAGGTTTGTATCACTCTTGTTTAGATTTATGGCAGTTCGACTTTATGCTTCAGTTGGATTTAGTCATAAAAAAAAAAAACTTACTGTTAAATTCTACTTTCAGCTGACTTTGGTGTTTCGGCTAAAAATACCAACAGTTTACAGAGAAGAGATTCTTTCATCGGCACTCCATATTGGTGAGTCATGCAGCCTAAATATAGGACGGCACTCCTCTTTTCACTGCTGATTACTTTCTCCCCTCCTGCAGTTGCATTATGTGTGAAGATGGAGAAAAATGGCTTTGTTTATTAAATAAGACAAACATCCTCAGCTTTAAATAATGTTTCAGCTTCTGTTTTTTGGAATTCCACACTGAAAACATAGACTCAACATTTAGTTTTCTTTCGCCATTAAAATTAAAAGAGGGTTGAAAGTGAAGTATTGCTGTTGTAATACTACTCATTGACTGAATGTTGCAGGATGGCGCCTGAGGTCGTGATGTGCGAAACCTCCAAAGACCGTCCGTACGACTACAAGGCCGACATTTGGTCCCTCGGGGTAACCCTCATAGAGCTGGCACAGATCGAGCCTCCCAACCACGAGATGAATCCCATGAGGGTGTTGCTGAAAATAGCCAAGTCTGAGCCACCCACTCTGATGAATCCCTCTCGCTGGTGAGGAGGTTTGATTCTGATAACGGAGGTGCCGCTGAGATGTTTACAGATTCAAGATAAAGGATCATGTTTCATATTGTATTTGTGAAAAGTTTCAAGGGAAAGAATAAAATTGTTTCTTGATGTTTGATAGCCATCATAACTTTCACGTATATTTGAACAGGTCTCCAGAATTTAATGACTTCTTAAGGAGAGCGCTGGATAAAAATGTGGACAATAGGTGGAATTCAACACAGCTTCTTCAGGTTAACATACTTTTCACACCTCTGGTTTTTCAGCTGATCTGATATTTGAGTCATGCAGAGAAATCGTCTTTTTTCTAATTGTACCTCTCTCTTGTTGTCACACCTGTAGCATCCTTTTGTGGCCAGTGTGACCGATAGCAGACCTCTTAGAGAGCTTATAGCTGAGGCCAAAGCTGAAGTCACAGAAGTGCTTGAAGATAGCAAAGAGGAGGAGGAGGAGGAAGAAGCTGATACTCCAGCGGTGGGTTATTTTATTGTTTATGGGTTTAAATTTCCTCTGCAGCAATTGATTGTATTCCTTTCCAGGTCTGAATTAGAATGCAAAAGTAAAACAAAAACATTCAAATTCATCCAGAAAAATTGAAGTTAGCAGAGATTATGCCATGTTTTTTTTAATAAAAACATCTATTTTTGGATGATTTAATAATTTATTGCATCACAGCATGAGATTTAGTCCCATTTGTGCATCACATAGGTTTTTCACCAGCTGACAACAAACATTCATTTAATAGTTCAAATAACCTCTTTTTCTAGCTTTAGAATCCCTTTAGGTCTGGATTCAAAATAGGCTCTTAAATGGACTTCGGTTCAGAGGCCAAACAAGCATTTTCATTTGCTAACAATACCTCAGAAACTTGCTTTTTAAAAGTCATGCTACAGAATTTATCACTGATTAATTACCGTAAAAGCAGATAAAACTACCTTGACTGAAATATTTAAGGATGATGCATTCAGGCTCTCAATGAGAAATATTTTTGGAAACAGTTGTTGCTTAATGCAGAGCGTCAATAGGTCTGTTTTTAAAGAAGCTAGGACTAGTTTTGATTATTAATTATTAAAGCCACGTCATACAATCATGTTGTATCTCAAAATGGATCCATACATTGCAGGTTTTATAATATCAGGCAGCCTTAATATCTACACTGGTATAAACCCATCTAGATTTTTCTGAGTGTTAAAAACCTTAAAAACCTGCAAATTGGTAACATAGATTCAACGGTTTTATAATAATGATAATAAACGGTTTTATTCTTAAATGTCAGTGTTAAAATGATGTGAAGGAAAATCTAAAATTAGTCTGAGTAAGTATAAAATGTTCAAATCAAAAATGAAATGGACCGAAGGAAGAAAAAACAAACTTCAATGAAGGAAATGTGAGAAGTGATTCAAATCTGTTTAGGACTGCTATTTGACCTAAAAGCTTTTATTTCTTAAAAACTTTTCTTTAAATGGAGTAATTATGTTTAAGAAAAAGTACATTTTCACTTAAAAATGTAAAGTGGCCATAATTTAGCTGCTGTGTTACATTTTGTAAATATATATGTATGTTTGTTTTTAATCCATCAGGCAGTTCCAGGGCACAAAAGGGCTCCATCGGATGTCAGCATGGCCAGCTCAGAGGAGGACAAAGTCCCACCTACACCCTCCACCTTGGAGTCTGTTACAGAAAAGACAGAAGCTGAGCCTGGGGAAGACCGGAGCAGCGATAAGCTCTCTGATGAAGGACTCGGAATGAGCGAAGTAGACAAGATGGAGGAGGAGAAGCTCAATGAAGCTTCTCTGGTCCCTGGAACAATAGAGACGGAAAACGACTTGACTTCAGAAGATCCTGCAAAGGATAAACTGGACAAAATCGAAGTTGAGGAGATTTCTGGTGAGGAGGTGTCAAAGCCAGAGGAACCTGTGGATAAATCTTCCTCTGAAGCTGAAGGTACTGAGGAAGAGAAGGAGACCAAGATAATGGAAATACAGGAGGAAGCTACCCAAGAAAAAGAAGACAAAAACAAGCTAGAGCAAGATCAACTAAAAGCAGAAGAAGCTGGCATTGAAGTTTCAGTTGAATCACAAGAAATCCCTGAAGATACAGCTGCATACAGAGAAGCCAAACCAGAAGAAGAGGCAAATGATCAAGAAGAGAGCAAAGATTTAAATCAGGAGACAGGTGAACACATAATCCAAAACATTAAGAATGAGACGGTCGAAAACACGGACACGGATCATTTACCTTCAGATTTAATAAACACAACTGTGAATGGAGAAGGGTATAGCATTGAGGAGTCTTCCACTCAGGCAGTGTTAGAAAACCAGTCAGAGACAAAAGACGAAGTCCTCAAGGAGTCAGAGCAGCCAAAGCCAGAGGATCAGACCACAGCCGAGGATGAAGTACAAGAACAAGCACCAAGTGAATCTAGTCAAGTCATTTCAGAAGTTTCTGATCAAACAGTTAACTCTCAGGATGTCTCTGCTAAGGAAAATGGAGAAAAGGTAACTCATGTAGATGAGGTCATCTCCCAGGATGGCATCTCTGTCCAGGAGAGTGAAACGGATTCAGAAAGCAGGATGGAGCATGGCAGCCCCGCTGTGATGAAGTCAGACGCTGAGAAGGATTCTGACTCTGGAAGCAGCTCTGCTGCAGATAGCAACAGCCTTGACCTCAATCTCTCCATCTCTAGCTTCCTGTCCAAAAGCAAAGAAGGAGGATCAGTGTCTCTGCAGGTAAAACGATCAGCTCCCCCACTCTCTCTTACCAAGTTATTTCTGTTATTGTTGTAAAAGATTCTTTATTATTTTTGCAGGACTTAAAACGTCAGAAGAAGACTCTGAAGAAGACCCGGAAGTTTATGGTGGATGGCGTGGAGGTCAGCGTGACGACGTCAAAGATAGTGACGGATAACGACACCAAAAGTGAAGAGATGAGGTTCCTGAGGTACGGCTGTGTCCCATCTGCGAGCTTCACTGTTGGATCTAAATTTAGGACTTGACCCGTTTAAAGTGGCAGTCTGCCTTGAATAGCTCTCATTCATTTCCCAACTCCCACAACGTTTTACAAATGTCAGATGGTTATCTGCCATGATTCCTGCCTCTTTATGTTCCTGTTATCTCTAATTTGCTCCCTTTTAAAGATTCAGCCTGCTGACAGTGCAGCTATTGTCTGATAAATGTGTACATTGTCACTAAAGCATTTTCAACCTTTGAACTTTTCCACATTTTGTACCACAATTAGTGTTGTGCCGATGCCATTTTTTGGCCCAGATACCCGATACCTGGCTGTGCAGTATTGACCGATACCCAATACCATACCGATAGCACCTGTTTGAAATTGATGTATATGTGTATATATGAAGAACTGCATACTACTTGGATGTAAAATAATCGCCATCATGGCTTTGTCAAGCTGCTGCCTACCTTTGTGAAGCAGGAAAAAGACTAAAACAAAGTGAATCCAGTAGAACTTTTTATTCTACCTGGAATAATGACAATGGTTGAATTAACGTTTTGGCTCTCAAAATGGTATTGGTGCCCTATTTGTTGGTACTCGCTGATACAGATACCACCATTTTAGTGCTGGATCGGGGCCCCGCCCAATACTGGTATCGGTGCAACACTAACCACAACTACTTTAAGCTGTTGTTATTTTACATGCGGATTATAAAAATAGCAAGTTGTGCTTAATCGTCAAGTAGAACAGAAATCAAACATGGGTTTTAACATTTTTAAAAACAAAAATAAAAAATTAATAAAAAAATTAATTATGTAGCCTATTTAGATGTTTAGCCCCCTTAGGCTGGCTGCTTTGATACTAGGGCTGGATGATATAGAAAAAAAGCTTATCGATTAAAAAAAAAAATAATGCATATTGATCAATATCGATAATAATTGAAAAGATTTGAAACCATATTTTATGTGCAGCTCTGCCTGGACTTTTTATGATATTGCTAAATGATTTAATTTTAGTAAAGAACACAAACATAGACTTCCCATTAAATATTTATTTAACCAACTTTTTTAACCATAACAGAATTGTTTTAAAGAAAAATAACTTAAGAGACCTGAGTTATATTATTAAAAACTGACAAAGAATAAAATAAAGTGACCAGAAAAGTGACCAAAATAAATATAACAAATAAATAAATAGAATACCCTATTTGGGGGGGAATAGTCCACCACCAGCTTGTGGTAATTAAAAGATTGTAGGACTAGGCTAACATGTAAACTCCACTCAACAAGAACTAAAACCCAAATCAACTCACCCTTAAGCCTAGCATTTCTATGGGGTATTTTTTCTCACCCCCATACTTCTAGAGGTGCTGCTGGCACCTTGTTATGGTTCAGCTTAGTTTTCTGCTTTAACGCGCCGGGGCCTACACAGCTTGTACTCCTGCGGGTATGAGCGGCTGAGATGATAAAAAAAAAAAAAGTTGGTTGTGTTATCAGACTTCGTTTTCACTGGTTCCCTACAAATTTTACAGATGACAGTGTTTTTTTTTTTTTTTTTTTACCAACTTGCCATGACCGAAATACTGCAAAAACTGGCGAACTACAAAAACCTTTCTTTGGAACAATTTCCTCCGCCTCTCCTTGCTGCCACATCTTCATATGCTCTGTGTTGTGGTTTGAGAGGGCGGCGCTTTGTGACGGCGTGCCTGGGTCCGCGATTGCGATTGGTTGGGAGGAAGTAGTGACTAGCATAAACATACATACTAGGCTACAATGAGAAGGAAGGAAAACTGCATTTCTTTATCGAACTTTTATTGACCCTCTTTTTTTCTATTGCGCCACACGTCTATCGATCGATATATATCGTTATTGAATTATCGCCCAGCCCTATTTGATACCCTTAAAAAAGTATGGCACAACTGGAAAGACTTGGCTGATGGTGACATGCTGGACTTATACAGCAATATTCAGAGAAGCTCTCTTCTTGCAATCTTGCTCTGGAGGAGCAGCAGATCCATAGTTTAGATGGGGGAGTCTTATTAACCAGAATATTGTGGTGAATTCAGACATTAGGCCTCTTTAGAAGCGTGATATCATAAGAGTCATGGCTGAATGAAAACACAAAACTACACTGCTTATAAGGGTGAGTATTGGCATGAGAGTTGCGATACAATATGTGTCACAGTACAATATTATCAGTATATAGCAGTATCACCATATATTTTGATATGTTGCTGCTATCAAAATTAAATTTATAGATAAAAAGGAGCTTGAACTGATTTGGTTGGAGTAATTGGAGAGATTCTGAAGGAAAATATACACTGAAAACTTTTATGCCTTATTCATTCAGTAGTTCATGTTGGTCATAAAAACTTTGTGAAATGATTTGAAGTTTGATTTTTACATCATTTAAGATCTAAAATTAAAGAGGAATGACAATTTCAAACTACATATATGTTCTTCAAGGTAAACATAAGATTAGAGCTCTGATTTAAAAGGATTGAGGGTGAGAAAAATCTCTTTGTTTTGCAAATGATCAGTTTATTGCATTTTTTTGTATGTTTTTGCAATGAAGCGTAAAGGTTGTTTTAACCTAAAAGCTAATTTTGATCGGTTTCTGCAGGCGGCAGGAACTGAGAGAACTCCGACTCCTTCAGAAAGAGGAGCAAAGGGCCCAGCAGCAGCTGAGCAACAAGCTGCAGCAGCAGAGAGAGCAAATCTACCGGCGCTTTGAACAGGAAACTACTGTGAGTCACTTTGTTTCTACCGCAAGGGGCTTTTTCCCTTTCTTCAGTTCTTTTCCTCCTCTTTTTCTGGGCAACTCCTCAGGAATTAGAAGGGTTGATATAAAATTTGTAGCCCATCTGGACCATTTAGAGTATAAAAACCTGAAATTCCTACCGCCATCTCTTCCTATTTGCTTCGACAGGCAAAGAAACGTCAGTATGACCAAGAGGTGGAGAACCTTGAAAAGAAGCAGAAGCAGACGATTGAGCGACTGGAACAGGATCACACCAGCCGGCTCCGAGACGAAGCCAAACGGATCAAAGCGGATCAAGACAAAGAGCTGTCCAAGTTCCAGAACATGCTGAAGAACAGGAAGAAGGAGGTATGGAGCTGCATGGCAATTTGCTTCGGGGTTCAGCTAATTTCTACCGTCTGTCTTTTGTTATAGTTTTTCTTCAACAGTTTAACTACCAAACTAGTTAAACTGTAGTCTCTTCTGTCTAGTCTTGTTGGAGTACTGTGGCTGGCTGCTCTGACACCCCTGTGTCCTCTTCCTAGTAAACACCATCTCTCCCCTTCTCCTTTAACGCTCCTTAATCCATGCGGTTATTTCAATCTTCTGCCTAAAGCTGCTGCTTCTCTATCCTCTGGCTCCCTCCAGAGAAATGGCTTCTTGGGGGTTATTTGTCTTTTAAAGCCTTTTAATAAAGGTCAGCCTTACTGTCATTCCCTCCCTCTTTAGCAGACTGTGCTTGCTTTGCTGGATGCTTCAGGTCTCCTCAGAGCCTTTAAGATTTGCTCTCTGCAGCTTTTTTCCCCCCTTCCTCTGCGCAGTGCAGTTATTGGGCTTCAATCCTTTTCCTCTTTACTTGCTGTTTATTGTGCTGCTTCCCTTTTATATTTAAATTTCAGCATATTATTAGCAACTGCATATCTAATGTGTGTGTAGTTTGTTTATAAAATCTATGTTTTGCTTAGACATGTATTTTGTGTGTATTGAACTAACCATGTTTGTTTTATGAGTGTATGAGTTTGCATCGGTTATGGGATGATCGGTTATGTCTTTAAAGGTGTTGGGTCTCTTTGGGTTAAATAATCCTAGCTCTGTTTCAGAGTGACTGATATGGAATTACATTTGTCTATGATAATTAGTCTACTGCTAACTTGTTCGAAGATACTCTTGGTCATATTTCAACAGAAATGGTGTTGATCCATGTTTGGCTAAGTTTATTGAGATTAGTGATATAATAGAAATGATTAGCTAAGTACAGTTGGCATAAAAAGTGTACAGACCCCTGTTAAATTTTCAAATATGACTAAACTGCAACTGTTTCAGGGAAAATAGACTACTTTTTGGGCTACAATTAAGTGAACTCTGCTGAGGACTTTTATTTAAGTCAAGTAGGGGTGTAAATCCCATCCATCATGGCGATTCGATTCAATATCGATTTCTTGACCCAACGATTTGATTATTTTCGATGCTCAAGAATACACCACGTTACAATTCGATTAATTGGTTACATTTTTTTTTCTTTCTTTCTTTTTTTTTTTTTTTTTTTTACACCTTACAGGCTGGACAATGTTTCAAATTTGAAATACATAAATAAAAGCTGTAATATCGTTATGCATTTTTTGAGAAACATTAGCAAATAACAGAAGTAGAAAAGTTGCATCAAAAAATACTGCAAAAATCAGTGCAATGAGTGCAATGCAATACCTCGGCTCCAGACGTCCCCGCCCCCTCCACAGACGCTCCGCTGCACCTCTCCCAAATTGTAGCTGACCGCAAACAGTGCCACAGACACGAGGCCTGCTTGTTTTGTTTTTATGACCGAAATTGCAGAAAACAACTCGTGAAGTCGAACCCGCTAGAAGAGAGAGTTGCGCGAGAACGCTGGGACCCTTTTTCCACCTGGATCTCCGCTCTTTTTGGACCTCATGTCCCTCCGTCGTCGGACTAAACTGGCCCCAAGATGGTTCATAAATAATGCCAAGAGACATTTTTGATGCTCCTATCCTGACTGATACTTTTTGTACAGTGGGATTATTTGAAACCTGACTGCCTGTGTTGACTAAAGCTAAATCATGCAAAAAACAGTTTTTCTCACTAAATGGTGAGATTAATCAAGAGGTACATCAGCAAAGTATGATTTTAAAGGTGTATGCAATGACACTAACAGCTTATGATACACTGTTTAATTCCCCTGGAACAGGTTAGTTATGTTGCACAGAATATAAACAACATCAAAGATGGAAGAGATTTGATCATTTAAAAGGGGTGTGTACACTTTTGTGATCCAGTATTGATTCTTTTTTTCTTTATTTAGTTATTCCATATCAGTCACCCATTTTTCCTTCATCTTGACGTTCAGAATATTCACACCTGTGGCTTTGGTGGAGGTAATGCAAACATAATCAAGCTTTTTCTGGGACTAACATCTTCTGGCATGCATCAGTCAAACCTATTGTTTAACAGCTGAAACTTGAATGTGAAGAAATGGTTTAAGGAGAATCGAAAGGTGAGGTGGCAGAAGGGAAAGGGAGGCAGAGAATCAGCATGTTGGCGTTAAATCTAATCTGTCGGTGGTTGGATGCTGGAATTCTTCTCTCAAAGAGGGCTGTGCACGTCTCTCCGGTTGTTGGGCACTATGTCTGATTTTTGAGAGCAACAGAGAATCATCTAGTTTCTGCATACTCACGCTGTAGGCCATTCAGGAAGTCGGACAGTCACCCAAACACATGCGAAAAGAGCTCATGAAACGGGTAAAAGAGGACCTGTCGCTCCTTCAGACTGCAGAGGTAAATCATTACCGTCTGAGACGCCACCTGTTCTCTCCTCCTGTTTTTATTCTCTTCCTAACTCAATCCACTCCTCTGTAGTTTCTGTTTGCCTTTCTTTTTAGGTTTTTATTCCGATTCACAGTGAAGGTGCTCACCATGTTTATTGCCCCGCCTGGTCAAAATGTGTAAAAAGCCTTAAACTAGCTTCATCTTGTTCTTCAGTTGTAGAAAACATTAAATATCATATTTGAGTACATCTAAATGTGAGATTGTAATTTAGGTTGTATTTTTTAATCTAGAATTTATTTTTATGTTGGTTTATGAGATCCTCGAATCACTAGTCCACAAGGTCTTTTTACATGGGATGTAAATTTGACAAAACAAAGGTTCTTTTAGTCAGCGACCACTGATTTAGGTCCACATTTCTCTCATCCCCATGGATAGCTTGGAGTTTAGTAAGAAATCAAGAAAAATTAAGATGACAGGATTCAAAAATGGGTTTAGAATTTTTTTAGGGCACATTTAAAAGTTTTGTAAGATGAGTCTAAAATTGAGATTTTTGAAGAAACACTCTTGGTGATTCTGGGATGAAACAAAAAGAGAACATGAAAGGGGGAAAATTGCCTCAGTGCCCAGTAGTAAGCATGGTGGAGGACCTGTGATGATGTGGACCCCTTCTCCAAAAGCCCTTAAAACCTTATTTAAGTGTGAGTTTTAAAATGCCAACCTCCTTTAACTTTGTTTTTGTTTTTTTAAATCTTTTGAATATTTGTAACTTACTTTGCATTTTGGCTTCTGCATCAACTGGATGCTATTTTTAGTATTAGTGTAGCTTTGAATAAGATGTTTAGAGGCAACCAATAAACTTAATGCTGTATTTTTGAACATTTGACCTGCTTACGCCATTTAATGCAAGTTATAAGAGGAGAATGGTGTAGGCCTCACATGATAGACGGCTCTAGGCGATTTAAAGTTTGGTTTCTAGGAGGATGCATCTGTGCTGAAAATCGTTTCCAAACTTTGCCTTCCAAAGCAGACTCAGACCTCCTTTTCCTATGAAAATTTCTGGTTATGATGCGCTTTTAGCGAGCAGCGTAACAAAAACAAAAACATCCCCGCTTCTTTGCATGATTGATTCAAATAAGATGCTGGATATGTTAGCTGCTTTAAAGCATGCCGTTATGAAAGGTACCATTATGACTAATTAATTGGCTTCCTTCTACCATTTAACCAGAGCAGCCCCCCCTCCCCCATTAAGTTAAGCTGACTGACATTCCCAAAGTGGAAAACATGTCTTGCATAACTCTGGAAGAGCCGGTGTGAGTGAGTGAGTGTGTGTGAGAAATCCTCAGCCTGCTGCGAGCCATCTGTTCCTGTGATCAAGGCGAGTGCGCTGTGTGCTCTCCTCCGCAGGCAGTGGCCCAGGTTATGATACAGTCTTTTCAGTTATCCTCATGCGCACTCTTCAACGCTCAGATGCAGGATGTAAGTTGACCCCCCACCTCCTCCACCCATCCCACTTTCTCTCAGTTTCTGGCCCATACTTAGATGTGTGTAAAGTTCAGCGACAGGACTGTCTGTGGTGGCTCACTTGTACTTTGAGAACTACACATGTAAGCATGGGCGGCGTTGGGCTTGCAGTATTTTGATGTTTTTGTATTTCAGTGTCATCACTGTATTTGTGCAGTGGTCCCTTTCTTCCTCTCCCGCTCAGTATTTTTCCCTCACCAGTCCACAGATGTCCTATAACTGGTTTGTGTAATGTACATGATAATTACATTGTGTGCGCAAAACTGGATTGTGTTTGGCTTAATTTGCTGGTAGTGTGGGTTTTGATCTCTTCTGTCTGAGTACATGTTTTTATCTGTTTGAGCGATTATATGGAGACAGCCTGGGGGGTGCCTGAAAGTCATTTTTTTACATTATTATTCACTGTTTAAAGCAGCCTAATTAGATTACTTTAAAAGGAAAAAAATAATACTAGCAAAAACTATTACAAGGGGATTCATGAAGAATTCTGCTGCAACTAAATGCTGAATTTAAGAGGAAATTGAGTTTTGGTAAAGCAAAGTGAGAGAATCAAAAGAAGAGCTCCACCAATTTGAATTTGGGCTTAATTTTCATATAGTGTGATATTTATATTTTTCTCAATATTGTTGCAAGCAAAGATCACCCTTATTAAATAAGTGTGAAAAAAATCAAATCCAGAAAAAAGGTTTTCAGTGACTTAGTTTTCTTAGACTTTTCAAATGATAAATGTTTTTGTATTGTAATTTTTTCAATCTTTTATTTTGTAAAATCTTTAAATTTTACTTTTAAAATTTCAGTTTTTCAGATTGTTTTACAAATTGCATTCTTTTCAAAAAAGCTTTTTACAGATCATTCCCATCACTTCAAACCCAATATAAACATTACCAACATTCATGCAGATGAATAGAAATGTCATTGCTCCTCTTTTCAGTGGTAGTAGCATAATGCTACTAAGCCAGCAATTTGTTAAATTAAACCTGAAAACAGAAAATTTGAAGAATTTTTTTTTTTTAAGTATGAAAAAGAATTAGAAAAAAACAAAATCTGAGAAAACAACATAGTAAACCTCTTTTTTGATTAACATGTTTTTTTGAAGTTTCATTTATAAAACTTGTTCCTTGCTTGAAGCATCATTTGGAACAAAACTGACTCCATATTTCCATTCACAAATTCTTTTTCTTAGTTTGACCCTTTGATTTAGTGTTAGCCTTCATCCAGATGTAGATCTTATTTTAAAGGTCAAACAGAGCAAATTCATGGGTGGAGGATATGCAAAAATAAACATTTACCATGTGGAAACAATTTTCCAGATCTGAAAATCAACTGCTGCTGCAGTTTCAGCTTCTTTTTCTTTTTTTCAGTACGTCTGAAGGTCTCGTGCAAACTGACATCTAAAAATATCTGGTCATGGTGGCCGCAAGGAGACATTGGTACGATGCTAGACAATGGAGAGAGAGATCCTCAAAAATAAAAATAGTAGAATATTAGTAAATATTCGGGACGGCAGACAATCTTTATAAAGTTAAAATCGAAAACAACAAAGACAATTTTCTCATGTTTTATATTTAAATTTTTGCTATATAAATGTAGCTATATTCATAAATTCAATTATTTTCATAACACTCAGGCTACCTTTGTTAAGTGCTCTATAAAAATAATTTTGTATTATATTATTATCGCCTCCAACTCCATGGCTTAGAACCTCATCTTTCCTTTACATTCACTCTGGTAGAGCAGACAATCGGCTCATTTTAGGAGCGAAACCAATCGGTTACACACACTAAAAGTGTCTCATGCAGTTTAGAGACCTTATTCTGATATTCTGATCAGGCCAATAGATTGTTGAATCACCTTCTCACTCTGTAGAGGCATTTTAATTTTCAATCATTTGTTGAATCAGGCCTTCCTCTAAACCATGCTGGAAAGAAGTCTCTTCTCTTCTACACGCCTTTATTCACCTGTTTCAGTCTCTGCCACCATTTTGCAAAAGACGTCAGAAGACATTCAGCTCCTAAAGGAAAGATATGCGCTGTCACAGCAGCAGAGATTTCCTTTTTCCTCCAGGTGCGCGCCATTCAACCTGTTGCCAAATGCGGCAAACTTCTGCAAAAACCCTGGAGCTTGCGCTGTACCCCTTTAAAGGCCAGAAAAAATATTTTTAAATAAAACGCCTAATGTTTCCATTTATGGAAGGTTTTTTTGTTGTGCCGCTAATAGCACAAAAACAAAAAAAAAAAAAAAAATAGATTTGATCAACAAAGTTTGTTTTCGGGTGTTTTTTCTAGCTCATGTTAACATAATAATCTCAATAGTTTTAAGGTTTTATTTTTTACTTCCTTTGTTTTGTCAGTAGGTTGTGAAATTCATGTTCCTTCATTTTCCATAAAACAAAATTTTCTTTTTTTGTTTTTACTTGTAAAATTGGATAAAAAATTATTTTATTTAAACATAAAACAAATGTATACAATAGGTTTTAACAAACTATTAAATGTCTTGTGGGTTTTACAGCTCTTGACAAATTTTGTTATTAAGGGAAAAAAAAAAAATGTGTCTCTTTGAATTGCAACTGTTGCTGACCCCTGGGCTAGTAACAGAACGAACTTTAGTGCAACTTCTATAAACAGCTCTGTTTGTCTCAATACAGACAGTTTTAGATTTTTTTTCTTTCAGAGTAAAATAAGCTAGTTATTAGTTGACACCTAACCTAGTTTCTTAACTGGTACAAACAGCCTTTGTGCCTTTATTCATTGTATAGCAAAGTGCTTTAGCACTTCTTTAAATAACTTTATTTTAAATCATTAAATTTATACTTTAGGACTAACTTAGCTAAGACTGCCGTCTATATGTGCCGCTTCTTGGCTGCTTATATAAGGTGCGTTCACTGGTCAGAGAACATATAAAGTTGAGTTGTGGTCGGTCCGTAGATGATGATGATGATGATGATGGACCAGAGTGTAAAGCGTCTTCTGGGTCCTGGACATTGTAAACATCAGTTTAGATGTTTTCCTCTAAGCTTTTTTCTTCCCTTTCATTGTGGATCATTGTCATCCATAATGTTCATCTCCTCCTTTCAGTCCAGTTGTTGATGTGACACAGCAGTCCTCTGTGTTGGACTAAGTTTGATGTGGGTTTTATATAATTCAGTGTTGTAAAGCTTGGATCTGTGTTTGGACTCACATTTTTTCATTTTACCTATTTTTATTCTGGCTCTTTGCTGTCTCCTCCTTATAACCACGTCTGGCTGCTCATCACTGCTTCCCCTCTTCTCCATGGCTCCTCAGGAGCAGGAGTTTCTGCAGAAGCAGCAGCAGGAGCTGGATGGCGCTCTGAAGAAAATCATCCAGCAGCATAAACTAGAAATAGCCACCATTGAGAGAGACTGCCTCAACCACAAACAGCAGTTACTACGAGGTAAGGAGACAGAGGAAGAGCAATGAAACCAGTGTACCGCTCCTAACAAAACAGTTGGAGTTTGATCTGACCTACATGATTATCATTATACATGATATCAGATTTATCTCAGTAAATAGGAAATTCCTTAATGTGTATCAATCGTACAATTAATTAAGAAAAAGTAAAAATCTTGCATTCTCTAGATTCTATGGATTAAGTGAAACATTTCTCACATTAATTTCTGTGCTTCGATTTTTATCTTGCAGCTATAAAAGCTATAACCCAATTTCTCTGAGAACCTGATTAATATCTCTAAAAAGCAAATGTATATTTCATATATGATAAGAATTATAAAGGCAATTCTTAAAGTATTTTTTTTTATCCAAAAATATAAGCCTACTAAGTTGCATGAAAATAATCTAAAGATTCTCTTTGGGATTTTGGTAATTTAAGTAGCTTTACTATGATCATTAAACCAGATAGGGTGATATTTAGCAGAGTGGGCAGGTCAAGACTTACCGAAAACTAATTAAAATCAGCATCTCCATAAAGCCTGCTGGAGAAGGAGGCAGGAATTGCTTTAAATTTCTTGTTGAATTTAAAAGGTAACTCTAATGCTTTAGTCGCTCTGAAATTCCTAAACACAGTCCACTCAGGGTTGCAGTTTATTATTCTTTCACCTGTGCACCTTTTCCCTTCAGTTTTTTCTTCCATTCAACCTTAAACAGGCAGAATCTTAAGCAATGAGCCCTTGTGTCTTACCATCTTTAGCCCTCTGGCTGTAACCCCAGGGGTCTGTTATAAAAGCCATTTTCCTTTTGGCCTGATGTTAAATATCAGTGAAACTAATTCTGTTATTTTTATTTTCATGTTTTTTTATGATATGAATAGAATTAAAGAGACATGTTAACTTTCTTATGTTAATCCAATTTCCTTATATGGGTGTGTAGTTTGACTGCAGCTCTACCTGTTTGTGTTGATGTCTGTTGGCCTTCGGTTTATTTAACCGGTGACCTGTGCCACCTGGGAACTCACTGGTTATGTTTGAGCAGACATGCTGCAGCCTGTCCAACTCGCCTCTTTGTCCTAAAACAAGTCCTACCCAACATGTTTGTTAATTTTGACACATCCGCCGCCTTTCCTTTAACTCTTGGGTGTTCCCATGTGTTCTGCAGCACGAGAGGCAGCCATGTGGGAGCTGGAGGAGCGCCACCTACAGGAGAAGCACCAGCTGCTGAAGCAGCAGCTGAAAGACCAGTACTTCATGCAGAGACATCAGCTGCTGAAACGACACGAGAAAGTAAGTGATTATAGGAGACGACATCCAGATATAAGAATGTCATAATTCAGAATTGCTTGGTTTGTAAACGCCTGCTGGTGTCTGCTGGTGGTAGGAGATGGAACAGATGCAGCGCTACAACCAGCGCCTGATAGAAGAGCTGAAGAACAAACAGAACCAGGAGAGGGTTCGCCTGCCCAAAATCCAACGCAGCGAGGCAAAGACTCGCATGGCCATGTTCAAGAAGAGCCTCCGCATCACTGTCACCGCGCCTCTGACCCCAGAGCAGGAGCGGGAACGCATCAAACAGGTGGATTTATCTTAGAATGACAGCGATGCCCCCTTCCCTATCCACTCCATATATTCATTTTTGGACAGACGGGCTGATGGGTTTTCCTGCTGTTTTTTTCCCCTCTCCATCTAGTTTGCTGCACAGGAGGACAAGAGGCAGAAGAATGAGAGAATCCATCAGCACCAGAAACACGAGAACCAGATGAGGGATCTCCAACTGCAGTGTGACTCCAACATCCGCGAGCTGCAGCAGCTGCAGGTCACATTAAAACACGTTCACTGTCTGACAGAAATATACAGTTTGAGTGATACTTATCAGAAACGTACCCTCTGCTCTTGGAAATGTTCATTTCCCCATTAAGTGATGCAGTTTAGGTTCCAGCTCAGCTTCTTAAGTGCTAAACAGCTCCTGGTGGAGGAGGTGTTGGCTGTCATTTGTTTCTTAAATGAATAAATTACAAAGATGCTTCCAAACATTTTGGCTAGTCCTGCTGGCAGATGTTCAGATGAACCACATACAGCCTCTCCTGCAGTGCCACCTGCTGGACAACTTAAGTTATCTAGCACTGCTACCGTTATCCATTTAAATACCGTAGCATGACCTGCCAACTAACATTTTTTTTTGCATTTCAAAAAAGTTGATACAGTTAAATCATTGAATCAGGAAGTGCTTGTAGTTAAGAAAAGAAAAAATATTAATTGGCCTTCAGAAGTAAGATGTGTTTTGCTTTTCTGAAAAGGTACCTCTTTCATTTTTATTTTTTGGGGCTGCAAGTTTTCTGTCTGACAACTGTGATATGCAATCAGAGACTTAAGAGGCTGCTGCTTTAATTAGATAGTCTGACATAAATGTTTGCAACTTTAAAACTGCAATTTTCCTAACTTTTTTTGATAAAAATTATAAAATGTGAGCATCCTGTTGTTTTTTGTTTTCTTAATTTTACATGAATAAGGGAAGAGTTGTCCTTTTTAGGAAACCCATTGTCTCATGAGCTCCAAGCTGTAATACTACAGATAAATAGAAAAGCTGACATATCGAGTTCATTGTAGTGATCAGAGCAGATTTAAAAAAACATCAGACCTTTATTTTGATATCACCGTTCTTTTTACTATTTTAGAATGAGAAATGCCATCTCCTTATTGAACATGAGACCCAAAAGCTGAAGGAGCTGGATGAGGAGCACAGCCAGGAGATGAAAGACTGGAAGGAAAAGCTGAGACCCAGGAAGAAGGCATGTTTATGCTTCATATACTTAGATTCTCACTACATGATATGTGCAGCAAAATCAGTATTTTTTCATTCTGATGTTTCTGTTTTTTGCTGCTCTCTATAGGCGTTGGAGGAGGAATTCACAAGGAAGCTCCAGGAGCAAGAAGTTTTCTTCAAAATGAGTGGCGAATCAGAATGCCTTAATCCCACCACCCAAAGTCGGGTTTCAAAATTCTACCCCATCCCAAACCTGCAGAACTCTGGTGTATAGCCTCCTGTTTAACTTCCTTCAAACGAAACTACAGTCGAACTTCTTTGTCACCCTCCCTTCTTCCTGATGGAGCTATTTTTTAAAGTCCCCAATAAAAACATTGAAATTTACTTTCTGCTTGGTTTTAAAGTCAGTGAGCTTACTAATTGTGCCTACATGACGTTCCCTCACCTAAATACTTCTCTCAGTTTGCTGGGAAATATTGATTTATATGCACTTTTTTTAAGCATGTGAAGATTTCCAAGGTTTGCGATTGTTAGCTAAGATCAGCCATGTTCGTCGGATTATTAAAAGCACAGCCTGAAACACGATAAATTATCTCCAGTGCCTCATATGTCTGTCAACCAACACCCTCCCCCACCATCACCACCACCCCCCACAATGACCCCCTTTATTGACGTTTTACTGCTTGCAGTAAATAAAAAGCCCTTAATGTTTTGCACTTAAAGCAGTCATCGTTCTCTCGTCACATAATTTGGTGATCAAATGAAAAAAAAAAAATCCTATTGGCGGCACAGATCTGGGAGAAGATAGAAAACTGTTTACGCTGATGTCAGGACATCAAGAAAGTGTCATAAAGCCGTTTCCTGAAAAAGAATGTACTGTGTTAGTGTGAATATAGAGTAATCAAAGATTAAGTCTACCAAGAGCAACTATCTTCTCCAGAGACGCTGTATTTATTTAGCACCTACTGTTATTTCCTTCCACACCCTCCAGGTGTTACGAACACGCCTGATCCGTTCACCAAAAGAAAATGCATCTTTCACTCGTTCAGATCAGCATTCGCACAAACGGTTTGTTGAAAGTTTGAAATGTAAAGGAATGTAACTGCACTAGGTCGCCACTTGAGTTAAAGAGTATTCATGCAGGTTCAGAGACTTTGCCTCACAGACGCCTATCTAAACTCCAAAATGACTGTAATGTTTTTTCTTTTAGTTTCATTTTGATTTTTTTTTTTTTTTTTTTTTGCAGATACAGCTTGATATATTTTCCAATGTTTATTTTGTTTTTTTTCTCCACTCTGATGCCGTAATTGCTTTCACAGTATGCCTGGGTCCTGTTACTGTATGAATCTCAGCATCCGAAGCCTTCCGCTGTATTTTAAATCAATATATTAGTATATTTTGCTGCTCCATGGTATATTTTCTATAAGCTGACTTGAAAATCTTTGTTTTTTTTTAAATGAATGCTGGATTTTTTTTTCTCTCCATCTTATCATTTTTTAAAATTTTATTTTGTTGCATAATTTTACCGAAAAAAAAATCGACCATGAATATTTCTATTGTATTCATATTTGATGTCAGATCTATTTAATGCATCTTTATAAAATGCTGTTCTTTTTTTCTTGTAAATAAAATAAAATCCTGACCATTTATTTGAAGAATTGAGTGAAATTTGTTTAAGTAGTCATAAGAACACAAAGACTCTCAAATCCAAAAATACATTTATTTTCGGCTTATCAAATAAAGGTTCAACCATGTTTATAATTTATTCTCTCCAACACTTAAAGGCAAGTAAAATATCAAATTCAGTGCTTAAACACAAAATATACAATTAAACCAGTCGTGTCTTTCCGATCATCTGAGTCCATCTCTGTAATTACATTTGTCTTCTTTATACCAACAAAACCTTTGCAAGTAAATGACTCACTTTGTTGAGACTGATAAAAGTCAACATGAAGCTTTGCTATTCTTTTAAAGGCTTGATTGTTTTGAATATTATTATTGGTTGAATGTGTAATAAATGCTTTTAAAAACTTCTATAGTCCATAGATACATATAATCCCCCAAACTATAGCAGATATAAAAAGTAGTGGCAGATGCTCGCATTTGACATTAAAAACTGCTGCTCCCCAAAAAAGGGGAATGCCATCTTCTAACTAAGCAAAGTAAACATTTTACACCCGCATGTTAAGCATGGCAGCCTGTGCCTTTTAAAACCTCAGGCCAACACATCTATGAAAAGCATTTATAAAGAACCACATGCATTTTTATTTCCCCAAAACCAACCTTTGCTTCAAAAATAAAGAGCACATTTTTTACAGTTTAACCACTAATATTAAACAGAAAAAAAAAAACAAGAGCTGAGTTGGAACATTGCAGCAGGACACCCCTCAGCCACCAGTGGCTTGGCGCCGGTGACGTCTTTGACGAACCGAAGGTTTATCACCTGTATGGAAGGAATAAGGGTCTAAATATTACATGGTTTAGTTGCGCACACATTTCTTTTATAAAACAAATTCAGATGTTTCCACTAAAGCTACCTGCTTCCCGCCTTTGCACTTTGTGTGGTATTTGGACAGTGTAGGGTGCTGGGATTCCAGGTAGACCTGGAGGTCCTGCATCACCTGCGATCATATAAAACCTCAGATATAGTTAAAACAACTTTAAAAAGTGCAGAGTTACATCAGGTTTGTTGAGATGTACCCGTGTCTCCTTTGGGTCCTGGGTACCCCCTCTCTCCCTTTGGTCCTGGGCTTCCTGGGGGTCCGGGAATGGTGCCATGTCCTGCACACAATCAAAAGTATAGAGTCGTTTACAATTCTTCTCTTTTCAACTTATACCTTCCTCTTTCTGAGTAAGATTGTTGAAAAAGTAGAACTCTATTCGTACTCCTGAAGAAGTCCATCAGGTCAGCAGTGACATTTCCATATGCCCCAATCACGCGGCTAGTACCAGGAGGTCCCGGAGGGCCAGGGGGACCTGGAGGCCCTTGAATAGCTCGGACATTTGTCCTCCAAGGACCGTCAGAGATGTACCGCTGCAGCAGGCCTTGATCTGCAGAACATGTGCAGTAAGAAAACATGCAGTTAAGACCAAACATTTTATATTCAATAAAAAAAGAGGCAAAAACCAATTTGTCCCCCTGTATGATGCAAAATCTGAATTTTTCCTGTTTCCAGTCATTGAAGACTTCCTAAATCTTTTCCATTAGCTTGATAATAATTTAAAATAGTTGGTATTCCATTCTTAGAAATCAGAAGTCTTTAGTTGCCAAGAAAACTACCCATTTGACAAGTCAAGTTTAACAAGTTAGTCAATGCAAGTTAGATAAATGCACATCTGAAACACATTCTTCCCTGTGTTGAAATCCTGGAAATCATGGAATAACTGTGTTTGGTGGATATAAGCGCTTAGGCACTAGGAGGCATTTGCTGCATTTTATATTGTCCATCAAATTGTGCAAATTGCAATTCAGATAATTAATTTACTTCAAGTTTTTGCACTAGGATGAAGTGTTTTTTGGTTTTTTTGGCTGTATCGAATTGGTATTTTTTGCATTACTGCAAGGAAACTACTTTTTTTGCATAATGAGTCACAAGATCAACAATCGGATGTTACTTCTATTGTAGAAAAAAAAATAGTAGGATGAAGATGTGGTATGATTTTTAAAATAGTTACTTTAGGAACAAATTTAGTTACATTGGATTTTTAACTGTATTTCTTATTTAATAGACACAAAGCAATTGCAAAATTGTAGTTTTTGACATAAGTGGAATATTGGCAATGTCTTGCGTCCATTTGTAAAGGAAACACACCTATTACCGGTATCCACAGTTCAGGCAAGTATAACACCAAAATGAGCTGAAAAGGCCACTGCTAAAGAACGGAGCTATTACTCTGAAAGCTGATCCCAATCCCACAAAAAAGAAAAATATATACTTAGAGACATTTGAATTGACATTTGAAACGTCTTCAAATCTTGAAAACCAAGTCCAGTGGATTTTTTTTTTTACTTTTACGGAATATACTTAGAGCTTAAAAGGTCCATGTAAGTGAGGTGCTCTTAACAACCTAACTCGTTTTGTCTGGAGAAATGGGCCTAAATTCAAGCACACCATTGTGCAACAGCATGGAAGGATAATTAAAACATTTTTGCATAAATTGTGTTTTTAAAAGTAATTCAACTAAATGCTAAGGAAATGTAAAGTATGTAATCCGACTTTGACATTGTTGTTCATTTAGTAATTAGAAATCAGCTTGGTGACCTAAACTGGGAAAGTTTTCATTTGATTTAAAGTCAGGGAGGAAAAAAAATATATAGTATGTCATTTTATGCTAAGCAATTAAACATCTGGTTTCAATGGTTATTTTGTTAAATAAGACAAGTCAAAAGTTTGACATTGAATGAGATAAGTTTTAAAAAGACACAAAAAAACTCATCTAACCTTTTATTGGACACATTTTATGAGCTTTATTTAAAACTGAACCAGGTTGAGCATTTTGCCTAAGAGTTTGCAACAAGCAGGACTAATGAGACAGAAGCTGTTGTTCACTCACTCTTTATGTAGTCTGTAACTTTCATCGCAACGCTGGAATAATCGAGGGACTCGGTGAGCTTGTTGACATCAAATTGCTGGGAGCTGTAGCGAGCGTCGCCCTGTGGGTAACTCTGGGTCTGTATGAAGCTCTGGGAGTAGCCAGGTTCTCCACGTTCTCCCTTCTGACCCTTTGGACCTTGAGGACCCGGAGGTCCGACAATAGTCCGCCGAACACTGTCACCTGGGGAAAAAAGTGAAGTTGGTTTCCAAGGGATTATCGCTGGTTTGATTTGTTTACATGTACTGAACATTTTTAGCAGTTAAGGTTTAAAAGAATTGCTTTAATAAGCACTGTTTGTATGATTTGTATGAGTTTTTCGTTCTTCAGAGTGGAAGTCATTACAGGATGTTCAAATTCGGCTGTTTTCCGTACTAAACAATAAGAAATAATAATAATAATCAGAAGTAGCCCAGAGATTAAAGACACTGTAGAAGTAAACTATGTTTTCTAATGTTGAGAAAAGTGTTTATTTTAGGCTGCTAGAGAGCGAGAGAGAGCAGGGCTTTCAGATGGCAACAGGAAGGGTGAAAAGAGAAACAAAAAGTTAATTTTTCAACTTTTGCTGTATTTTTTTTTCTTTTTTTTGGCGTTGCCTCTAAACCTCCTTTTATTTTTTAATCAGCAGCTTGACTTTTACCAGAGCTTTGTCTGTCCAACAAACATGGGAGGCCACAGTGAACTCCTTTTGTTTTAATGTGATGTCCATGCAAGATATGATTAACCCTCCACCACCAGACTAGACAATTGATTTGAGGTGCCTGAGCTAATATGGTCTATTTGGTAGAGTCTACTAAGGAAATATCTCCATTTTGGTCTAGCTTGTCTGGGGACCACTGATCCAGAAGTTTTAGCAAAGTATAAGCCTTTGGTTGTTTTTTGAAACCTTGCAAATAAGCCATACTCATTATCTCTTAGTAACTATACCTTCTTGAGCTTCTTTTAGCACATAAGATCAGGTCTGTAACATCTGACAGAGATATTGTTGTATTTTTACTAAATATTTCACAATCTGTCCTCTATTGATTCTGTCCTCAGGAGAAGGGAGGGACCCCATGTTCAATACTTTCCTCTTGTGAATCATTGCTGAAATTATAAGACATGTATATAACTTATTTATTATTTGTAAACAGCCTTGTTAATAGCTTTCCCTTTTCCTGAAAAGAACGGCTGCTACTCTTTTTCAGGTTATTTTTCTTCTTTGGCATTATGATGAGAATTACCTAATTTCTAAATTAGTGTATTTCTAATAATAAATAGTCAAGCAGCTCCTTACTTTCAGTTTCTTCTCTATTTGTATATTTGAATAAAGGACGTAGCTGGATTTTCATTTACATTTATTTTGTTTTCCGTCTTACATGTGTTTCAATCGCTTCACAGCTGCTAGTTTCTGATTACATCTTAAAACAGGAACTAAAGGAAGGGTGGACTTCCTCTTATCATGATTGTATATGTGTTAGGGTGAGCTGTTGGATTCTTACTGTTCAGATACTGCTGAATTTCAGCACGGATGGTTTCCCGAGGGAGGTTTTCACTGTAGGACACTGATCGAGTGAGAGCGCCTGATGGTCCCTGTGGTCCCTGGGGACCTGGAGGACCAGGGGGGCCAGGAAGACCTCGGAACCCAGAACCTTAGAGAGTACACAGCAATATGAAGCGACACAGCAGACCACAACTTACAAAATTACAAAACCTTATTTAGTCATCATCTTTATTTTCACAAGAACTAACATGAACAGAAACCACAATATATGACTCTGATTATACATTTGTAGAACTCAGTTTTAAATATGAAATGTTTGGATCGGAAATTTAAAAATATCAGAAGAGAGAGCTCCCTCAATAAAAGAGAAAATCTTTAGATTTCTTGTATTAATTCAGCATGAGGGTCTTTGAGGTTTTTAGAAAGTCATGGTTTCTATGGTAGCATACTTACCGTATGCTTGTCTTTTGAGCTGCAAGAGCATAAAACTAGCATCTCTGTAAAGCCTGTCAGCAGGAGGATGTATGAGGTATCATAACATTTCATTGCAGATAGCTGCTCTGCCTTTGGACTTCATTTAAACTAACATACCAACTCCACCAGATGACCTGGTATCCCAGATTCCCACTCTGTCATCCCCCCTCTGATCATCCAGACTTTGGTTTTCTGATGAATTCTGTTTGGGGGTTTCTAATGAAAGTGACCATGGATATATCTGGGATCATGCAGTATTTTTCTCCTAAGCTCAGGTAGTTGCTTCTGTTTGTGGCGGTTCCTGAAGCTCTTACTCTCTGCATAGTCAAATGGACTCTGTTACTCAATCCGCTCAGGGTGGCGATTGTCTTGCATCAACGTGAACAACCAGCCAGCTTCTACAGCAGTGACATCCTTTAGCTTCTGCTTAAAATTATTGTTCAACAGTCTTGTGTTATAAGCAGATTTTATGAGATGCTTTTTTTTTAAATTAGCTGTTCAATCTAATCATCCAAACGGAGAGAAATAAATGGTTGAAATACACTCTTAGATGTCTAAGGCACACAACACAATAATTTAGTTTTTCAATTAAATAACAAAAATAAGTAAACTTTTTAATACAATTTCAATTTATTGAGATAAAGTTGTAATAGGCTGTTATTTATGGCTGTGACCAGCCTTTTTATACCTGTTAAATATTTAAGGTAAACAAGATATGAATTCAGCTCAGCTTTATGCTCTTGAGTATTTGAAGCTGGTTATTCTTAGCTAGGAAAACATTTCAAATACTCCCATTCCTAGCAATCTATCTATAAATGATTACATTTAAAAGCATTTAAAAAAGGGGACTTTTTTTTTTTTTATATTTTTTGATTATTAAAGTTCGTATTGTATGTTGTCAGCAAGAAAATGGGTTCAGATATACATGTTCCTGCTTCTCATTATCAACATTAGTAATAATAGATGTTTCACTAATTCTATCTATTGTGTCTTTTCTAGTTCTCTGAGTTTGGACAAACAGAAACGGGGAATATATTCTGACCCACCCTGCAGGTAGCGTTGAATCTCCTCTAGGCTGTAGCCACGACTGCCCGACCCATAGACAGTGGATGTGGAGACCCCTGGAGGCCCCTGAGGACCAGCAGGACCTGGCAGCCCTGGCCTACCTGGTGGACCGGGCGGACCCTGCCGCATAACAGAAGCCATCCAGGAGCGGAAATCTGCATCTGAGTGGTTAGAAATATAACCAAAACGTTGATTAGGTTTTAGTTTCGAGTCGTTAAAGATGGGTGAAACTGATGAGTCATCTTACTGCGGATCAGTTCGGAGTAGTCAATCATAGCAGTGTTGATGCCAGAGCCTCCTATACCTGGAGCTCCAGGAGGACCCGGGGGACCTTGTGGACCTCTTGCAATCCCCCTCTCTGGAGGTTGTGGTAGAGTTAATGACTGACAGCACTTCCCATTAGTAGTAACATCTGTTGTAAGCTGCTCTTACCATTCATGATATTGAAGACATACATGGCTATCTCCTCTATTCTGTAATTGCCTGTAAGTTCTCCTGAGGCCCCCGGTGGTCCAGGCGGTCCTTGTGGCCCCGGAGGTCCTGACAAATACCTTCTCACATCATCTCCTATTAATTTCAAAGTGGAAACAGCCAAATGATGAGCATGAAGATGAAAAGCATTTTTATCTTTAATTCCAAGATGCCATCCTGTAGTTCAATGCTTTGAGACGGAATGTCCCAATGCAACTTATTTATTTCCAATACAATACCGGTACTGAAATTTTGACTATCGACGGATGCCGATAGTGACCCGATACAATATTAGCACTCATCATACACGCTTTTATTAATTTGTTTGTACTGTCAAATTTTTGTTTGATTCAGCAATATAACTAAAACGAAGAACAAAAGTGAAAAACAATAGGTGTGAAAACAGCTGACCCATGTAAAATTAACCAATAAGTTGCAGAAACTTTTAACAATGTTTTAAGTGTTTCATAAAATATCAGACAGGAAGGCCGATATAATCTGAAGTGCTTTGGCTAATATAACACCATTATCCAATATTAATATCGGATCAGGACATCCCAAGTTTTGAGGAAGCGAATCTGAGAAATATTTTCTTGTACAAAAAAAATGGGCCAATAAGTAAGCTATAGGTTATTCTGGGAAATGCAATAGGTTCTTGACTGAAAAAATATTATGAATGATTAGGAATTAAAAAACAATGTATTAAACTAAGCAGATTCAATGCATCCATGTTTTTTAGGCACTTTTCCACCATGGCTGGGAGCTGTTTATGTACTCACTCTGAAGCATGGTGATGAGAGCATTGACAGTTAGGGATCCAGAGCCAGGTCCGGGAGGACCAGGTGGTCCTGGAGGTCCCTGAACTCCAAAGCTGAAGCCAGAATCTGAACCTGGAATTACGCAACAATTAAACATGGTAACCTACAGCTAGCTGTGACCAACAAATGAGCAGTCCCTCTTCATATGATTATTATCAGATCTTACGTCGCAGGTATGCAATGACACGAGTAGAGATGTCCTGTATGGTTCCTGTTAAGGGGCCTGGAGGGCCTGGGGGCCCAGGGGGACCTGGAGGGCCCGACATACCACTCAGTCTGTACCTACCTGTGCGGACCAGAAAAAAACCCATTAATATTTGTTCTAATGCGCTTATATCATCCAACTCTCTCATGTTTTTTAAGACACTCACTCAGATAGTCTGAAATGTACTGCCGCATCTCTGTGGAGTCGCCAAAATTGCCTGGTGGGCCAGGAGGACCAGGAGGACCTGGGGGACCAGAACGGCTGGAGGTGACTGTCACTGAGCCTAAAAAGATAAGAAAGTCAGGGTGTCTTTACCAGAATAAAACCCATTTAGAGAATAAAATGCAAAAAGCTCAGTATTAATATGTAAACGTTTTTTTAAATAAATGAATTTCCCCTAATTTGGGCAGATAGGTAGATGATTTGTATTTAAAATAAAATAAAAAAAATTACTTCATGTGCATAATATCTAATAGTCTTATGTTGAGGGCAATAGTACTCATTCAGTTGGATGAACCTCTGATGTACCTGCTCATATTGTGGGCAAACACTGTGATTTCAAGAAGTTTTGACTTATTTTTTTATGACTTTTTGCAGTGAGGGCATTTATGGCGCTGTCACACCTTGACAATTTATCCAGCGTATGCTGACGTACCAAAAATTTGGCAAAAATACTGTTGTGCGTTGGATAATTTATGGGTACATTTTGTATGTAAGTTATGACCACACCCAAGCATGCTGGCACACATCAAGGTATGGCAAGGAATTTTATTTCTTGATGTATGCCAGCGTATGCTCATACGTGGGTCATAATTTACAGGTAAGCTATGTGATCGTTGACACACATTAACTGTAAGTTACTAATAAGTCGTGGTTTCTAGCTTATCCAAACTGTATCTCCCCATCATAGGGTGAGCATGAAGCTGAGTGTGATGGATCCTCCCTATGTTCACGCCCACGCCCACGCCCAACAAACTTCCTAGCAGACATGATGCTTATTTCTTTCTCTCTTTCTTTTTTCTTTTAATATATTTATTTATTTATTTTTGGCGGGTGGAAAACAGCAGCTAGGTAAATACCGTGACTGCGAAGTTTAGAGAAATCTTGTGCTTTTTAATGCGGGCAGGGTGACTCCAGGTGTATCGCTGTCCCATTTTAGGACACTGGCTCGTGACATTTCATGGGCATTACGCCGCCGTGCGTTATGCATAAGTTAGGCTGTCATTGGACAAAAGTTCTGGTGTCCTTATGAGCACTCTATGTATACGGTCAAAATTGAAAAAATACATAGAATGTTCAGCGTATGCCAGTGTTTTAGAAGTTTCTTGGACGTCAGCATGCGTTGGCTAAATCGTCAAGGTGTGACAGCACCATTAGGAGGATATTTTTAAAGATCTCCATCTTTTGACGTACCTGGTATTCCCGGAGCTCCAGTGTCTCCTTTAAATGAAACCAAAAAACACACACGTCATCATGTGAACCAATCAACAAAGCAAAAGAAGACTTAAGCATTTTAGCTTGTAAGGGTTACCTTTCACTCCAGGTAATCCTGGGACTCCAGGAGGTCCTGGTGGACCTGTGGGTCCAGGGATCACATTTCCTGCAAAACCAGTAGAGCTTCCGGGTCTACCTGGTGGGCCTGGTTCACCTTAAACACATGCGATAACTTTTACATCTTTTAGCTGTAAAAAGGACTGTCGCTTTTCGTCTGTTTTTTTTTTTTTTATATCCAAGCAACATCTTATTGATGTCTGACATTTTCAATGACAGACATACCTGTGTATCCACGGGGTCCCGGAGAACCTTACATAAACACAGAGACAACATGATTAAGTGCTGACAACAACCTCAAACTGGAGTAGAGAGGGAGAGATCTGCATTATCATATCACCTGTTTCTCCTTTAAGACCAGGTGTCCCAGGAGGTCCTGGTGGTCCACGATAATATGTTCCTGTAGGCAAAGCAGCATTAAATCTGTCTGTCACCACAACTTGGAAAGACTAAATGCAGACGAAAGTCGATGTTACCTGAGCTTGATGAAGAGCCTGCATCTCCCTTTTCTCCTTTAGGTCCTGGTCTTCCATAACCTAAAGAACAATACTTAATGGCACTTAATCACACCCTAACCGTGACCCCATCACATCTAAAAGCGTTGCCACAAAAACTAAATGTGAATTCATATTTTAACCTAATACTTGCCTGGCTCTCCTGGGGGTCCTCGAGGTCCAGGAGGTCCTTGTCTTGAGTCGCCTTATGAAAGATCAAAATATCAGAAACTATATAACCCAGCTGATTTCTGGACTTGGTCTGACTCTTCAGGAAGCTGATCTCTCACCTGGACGTCCAGGAGGTCCAGGAGGCCCAGGTGGACCTGGTGGGCCATGTATGTTTCCTCCATTAGTGTACTGACCTGAAGCAAAAAAAAAAAGAAAAGGAATACAATATGCTTTGACAAATTCATGAAAAAATATAGTATTCACCTCTAAACACTATCAAAGTAAAGCTTTGGGGTTACTGATTTAAATTACCGGTAAGTCCATTTTTAACATGCATGCAGGTTATCTAAGAGTGTTGGGATCTGGAGCTGTACCACCTTCCTCCAGCAGAGTACGCCGTGGGTCTCCTGGAGCTGGAGTCTT